>NW_016912620.1:65907-80288 GCF_001483705.2 Eufriesea mexicana
CTACCTTCTTCCTCTCCGTTTTTCCACCTTTTTCCACCTTCTTCCACCTTTTTCTACCTTTTTCTACCTTTTTCCATCCTTTTCCACCTTCTTCCACCTTTTTCTACCTTTCTCCATCCTTTTCCACCTTCTTCCACCTTCTTCCACCTTTTTATACCTTTTTCCATCTTTTCCCACCTTTTTCCACCTTCTTCCACCTTTTTCTACCTTTTTCTATCTTTTTCTACCTTCTTCCTCTCCGTTTTTCCACCTTTTTTTACCTTCTTCCACCTTTTTCTACCTTTTTCTACCTTCTTCCTCTCCGTTTTTCCACGAGTTGAGCGACTTTGTTTGAGAGACTTTGGTAGAGCGACTCGTCTGGAGGAACCTCACGATCGAGACTGGCCGCGAAGCGGCAGGTCAAAGCCCCCGATCGGAACTGAACCGAGCGGCCGATTCGGACGGACGTAAAAATAAAAAGGGGTAATAAATAAAACCGAGTGCAGGTTCACGGGAGCAGCTATCGATTGCCGAAGAAAAGGACCAGGATTTAATCCCGTGGAATTGATCGTGGACGCTTGTTACGTTCGGGAACAGGGCCACGCCATTATTCCGGGACGTCTTGCGCCACGGTTTCTTCGTTTCCCGGTAACAAGCTGTCAAAGTTCTAACGTTCCGAGGGAAATACCCGCGGCGCGGACGGATGGGAAACTGGCTGACGTTTTCCCAGACGTCTGAACTACGTTTATCCAGTTAAGCTTAATCCCGCGGAGCGGGCACGGCCGGTTCTTAGATATTTTCGCAGCAGTCTCTGGGATTCGACCGAGTGTTTCGTCGATGACAGAGGGAGGGCGTGTACTCTGCTTATTACCGGGTAAGAGTGTAACAATACTCGAGACAATGGGACAATGGCTGGTTAATCGGGTAGAAGACGCGATTAGGCAAATAGAATGGGGCCGGTTAAGCGAGCGGGGGCGGATGGCGAGCGATTAACCAAGCAGAATGGGACAATAGTTTAGCAGACAAGCGGAGGAGGGTAATCTCTCATCGGACAAGTGAAACGAAACCGTACTTTGTCGGACTAAGTAGAATACGCCTGCCGGTCTGCAAGCTGCAAGCTCACGGAGAGAGGCGAGTATCGCGAATAGCACAAGCGTGTTTGCGCTAGTTGATGCAAGTTCAACCCCGTCCAATAGCAGGATAATGCAGATGTTCCGGTAACCAGAAGACGGTGCTCGATCTCGGTAATATTATTCCCATAACGAAGCGAGTAGAATGCGGATAATCAGCGAGCGGAGCTACTGGAAATCTACGCGACGAAGCCAAGAAATTTGCATAAATTTCGTGTCGCGGATGGAAATTGAATTTTCGATTGTCCACTGATTAGAGACTAATCGAGAGCCGTTAGCTGGCTGATTTAAAATTTAAACACCGCCGGAAATTCGCGGGCAAATATATGGTTAAACTGTAACGGCTAATGGCGGAATCGAACGAACGTTAAGGTAATTGGTAATTAACGGGCGAAACAGCTTTGGGCTAACCGCGGCGTAGAAAGAGGCCGGCGCATTATGGAATTCGATAAGCGCAGGTATCTTCGGCGCGACAATCGATCGTTTATTAACGAGGTGCGAGCGGACTCGCGCGATGGCCGCCGAATCACGGGCACGCAATGGCTAATATTGCCCGACATATTTAGAGAGCGGATGTGGCGGCCCGTGAGCCTCGCGCCAGCCTTTGGCAAACAATTCTCGACCGACCGACAGGCCTCATCTCCGGTTTCGCGTGCACGCTAAATCCACGCGGGGATTGAAATCCTTGATCGCTCGAATTAACCCGCGCCGCGAGAAAACCGGCCATTTACGCTCTCCACCGCCTCCATATTTATTATTCTATGTATATACACACGCGTAGAAACGGGATTTTCAGTGTCAAAGCGACGCGTTCAAATTTTAAGGACTAGTTAGATACGTGTAGGGGCGAGAGTCCCTAGTCCTTAGGTTTGATTTATTTCTTCATTTCCATGCATTTCGTCCTGGGCCTGCCAGTCGGACTCGTCGGTAAGGCTTTCTAGCAGGCCCTACTTAGGTAGCCTAGGAACTTCTATTTATGAGAGGTCTAGGGTCCACGGTCACATATGGAATCATCAGCACCTGTTTTCTCGCACGATCGGCCATTGCTGTTGTACCTTATACGACCACAATGGCGTCGACTGTAGTACCACTATCGTTTGTATATTTTATCTGCAGGGGTCGTCTCCCTTACGGCGTTGCGATGATCACTTATGGGTGTTCCTATTACGGTGCTGCCGGTTGGTATCCTCTTCATCGTCGTGTTATAATATGTACCAGATAGAAGGACGTGAGGAAATGAAGCGTTTTGTCCTGGGCCCGTTAATTGGACTCGTCAGTAAGCAGGCCCTGTCTTAGATGGAGATACTATTGAAAGGCTTGGAAGTTATATATATAGGAAGCGGAGGTTTTCTATGGACTTGCGAGAAAGTCCTCGAACCTCCTTAAAGTTGGAAGCCATCTGGTGGCGAGAGTGAGAACGATGCTCGCTACATCTTTATTCCCAGCGTCCTATGACTCGTGGATACTGAGATCACTCTGACACTATTTAGACTAGGAGGAATCTGTAGCGGAATAATTCTCACCCTCGCCAATAGATGGATTTCTATTTACAAGAGGTTCGAAGACTTTCTCGTAAATCCTCAACCATAAATAAATACAAGTTCCTATGCTACCTAAATATCCACCGTCTAAAGCAGGGCCTGCTAGGAAGCCTTACTGACGAGTCCAACTAGCAGGCCCAGAACGAAACGCTTCCCTTTCTTACGTCCTTCTACCTGCTACATGTCATAGAATGACAGCCAAGAGGATACCAACTGGTAGCATTATAGGAACCACAAGACTGTCATTGCAACCCCGTAGTTGGGACCTCACAAGTACAATAGGACTCACTAAATCACCAGCATAAAAGGGACATATACATACGCACATATATCTTCAAATTCGGAACCATCTCTCGTTTTTAAATTAAATTTCATTTGCATACTGTTCTATAAGATGGAATATTTTTCAGCTCGATATATCATTATACATTGACGAATTTCTTTTTCCTCTTTTCACTGTGGTATCAGAAACGACCCACTGCACATGCTCGGAGAACAAAGAGGTGGGACACATTTCGTATCATCTTATTTCAAGACTCAAAGACCTTTATTCTACCTTAAAGGGTACTCCAGGTATTCGAGTTCTTAATGGACGTCTTTGAAAATATTTCTCGCACATCAAGCACCCCTGTTTTACCAACCAAAATTCCTCAATATTTTCATCTTCTTTGGTTCCACGGAATGCAAATGGGCAGGAAGGTTTCGAGCACAACCCCGAAAACCCGAATCAACCCTTTTTGGAGAAACGAATCTCGCTAACGAAGCTGTTTAGAGGGAGGAACCGCGGTATCTCGCGACGGAGGAGGAAAAGGCGAAGGCCATTGACGCGTGGGTTATTCAAAAGCCAGATCGAGTTATTTTCTCCGACTATTCTTCGCTATTAATGACACGAGAGCAAAACGCGGTGGACAGCGGGCGCTCGCGCGGACAAAAGACAGAGGGGGTGGCTGGGGGCCCGAGCTCGTGTGCGTTAATGCAGGAACGCTGCCGCATTTCCAGCTCTTGCGCCACCCCCGTGGTTAATGCGGCAACGAGCAGCAGCCAAGACGAGACGTGTCAACCCGGCGGAATTTACTATACCAATTCCGCTTCCGGAATTCGTGCGTCTTCTGCTCCGCGTCTCCGCCTGAGTTATTTCACTCGGGACCCCCCTCTCACCCGTGCAACTATTTTTTCAATTCCCGCTCGAGCGATGATGGAACGTTATCATTTTTTGGCGACGAGGAATTTTCCCCGAGAAATATGATTGCGGGATTTGTGCAGTAATACGTGCGCGATTAAGTTCGACCCAGTTTCGAATTTTTGTGGGCGGATTGGCTGCCCCCTTTTATCAATCGATTAGGACATTCGGATAAAATCGGTATTTTTGGTATTACTTAATTTTTGTTGTATTTTGCATTTCCTGTATTTTGAGTACTTTATTTTTACCGTGATGTACTGAGTACCTTTACTGTATTTTGAGTACTTCGCTTTTACTGCGATGTACCGAGTATTTTATTGGTATTTTGAATACTTTATTTTTACTGTAATGTACTGAGTATTTTAAGGTATTTTGAGTGCTTCACTTTTACCGTAATGTACTGAGTATTTTATGGCATTTTGAGTGCTTTACTTTTGCTCTAATGTGCTGAGTACTTTACTGCATTTTGAATATTTGAATTTTACTGTAACGTACTGAGTATTTTACGGTATATTGAGTGCTTCATTTTTACTGTGATGTACTGAGTACCTTTACTGTATTTTGAGTGCTTTGCTTTTACTGTAATGTACTGAGTACTTTATTTTTACTGTGATGCACTGAGTACTTTACTGTATTTTGAGTACTCTACTTTTATCGTAGTGTAATGAGTATTTCATGTTATTTTGAGTGCTTTATTTTTGCTGTAATGTGCTGAGTACTTTACTGTATTCTGACTACTTTATTTTTACTGTAATAGACTGAGTATTTTACTGTATTTTGAGCGCTTCACTCTTACTGTAATGTGCCGAGTACTTTACTGTATTTTGGATACCTTGCTTTACTGTAATGTACTGAGTAGTTTACTTTACTGTATTGTACTGTACCGAGTACTTTACTTTACTGCATTGTACTGTACGGAGTACTGTCAATTGATTTTAATTTATCTGGAAGGAAGAGGATTTCAGAAGGAAAATTTTTAGGCTGAATTCACTTTGTCAGAGAAAAGGCTGTATGTGCGTGCAGAAGCGGCAACACTCGAAATGGTATCGGCTAGATTAAACAACTGTCGGCAAGAGGAATCGCGTGGAAGACGAATGAATTGTGTATGACGTGTTGCGGGGGTGTATCGTGTAGCATGTGTGTATGAGTGAATAGAACGCGAGTGAACAATGAAAAAGGCACTGATTGGATCAAGAAACGGAAAGAAGAACGAGAGAGTGTTAGTTGTAATTTTTTCTTTTAATTGTACTTTACCCAGCCTCGTTTAACTCGTGATAATTATATATGCAAATGTAAGTGACCATTTGCAAGTCAATTTACGCAAAATTAATGCAAAGAAGCTTCCTCAAAGTTAAATCACGCATTCTAAATATACCTGTAGGGATATGGGTGATTGACATAAAAAAAGAAGAGATGATATTCAATTCTAATTTTGGGGTGTTCCACATTTCACGCTGGAAATAATTTTGATAGAAAACGCAGGTTTTTAATTAAAAATTGTAAATATTATTCAACAATAAAGACGTATTCTTCCTTCATACAGCACTTCATTTTTAATAATCCTGAACTGTTAGCTGTCACGTTGTCTTTTTTCTTTTGTTGGCAATTTTATTTTGCATAAAAATCTTAGCATAAAATTCGAATCTTGCGTGAATTTCGGAACACCAAAAATTAGAATTAAATAACAATTCTTCTCCTATTATGCCAATCATCTATATATTTATTATATCACATTACGAATATTTAGGAAGTGTGATTTAACCTGGAGGAAGCTTCCCCTGTCGCGTGGGATATTACAAAGCGACTTTGCATGAATTTGCGTACATTAATTAAGAGAGCCATGCAAATGATCACTTATGTCAAACACGCTCGTGATATCACACGACAGAAAAATTACACTTGCTCTCGCACACGGGTAATTCGTACTGGAACGTGCACAATTATGCTGCTTAAGAGTGTGGGTGAATAAGTTTTCGATAAAATTCCCTAATCGAGAATCTATCCGTCATGTTCCCTGTCGTATCTTGATTCCGACAACATAATAGAATCTTCTTTCCAGCCAAGATCGATGATGATCGATCGCTGGTTTTATCTCCCTTCCGTGGTACTCGGTGATTACTTCTGATAGAGCCTCGGAATAGCACGTCCAGCCAATATAGAGCGGAAACTGTATAAACGGTGAATTCGAACGATCAAATTATCATGGAGTCTTCTTCCCTGCTTCTATTTTATAAATGTATTTGCGGCAAGTTATAAACATCGATTGGATCCCACTCGAAACTGTGGCCGACTATGCTATAGTTAGCGAGGTGTTCACACTCCAGTACCGATTTTGAGATAATTCCACGTCGATTCTGGAACATTTGAATATCTTCCTCGAATAATGTTTGCTGTGAACATCACTTCAGGTAGAACATCATTGCAAGAGCTAAAATTGGGCTAATTGAAATTCATTCCTCGGTGTAATAATAAGTCGTGGAGGGGGTAACGCGTGTTGTCAATAAGTTAGACACTTGGGGGGCCTTTTAAACTGTCGATTTCCTCGATGGAACCGAGTTGACAAAATATAATTCGACTTATTGGCGACTCGGGACAAACTGCTTTGTACAGTAGTTTCTTTTTGGAAATTCTTTAGGAAAACGTTTTGTATTCCGAAGGAGTGACATTGGGACGCACCGTGGAGGAAAATTGGTTTGTTGAAGAAGGCCCAAAATCTTTAAGTTTGGCCCTTAGGTGATACACGAAAGCTAAGCTTTCAGCACATGATCGGCTGCGTCACTATATAAGTATTTACACTGGATCCAAAGAAACGAATTACCTATGTTTATATTAACGTTTGCATGATCAATTAAGCGATCTGCAGTTATTGGTTCATTTTCTTCAGCTTCAGGAACGACTCTTATTCAATTATTGCGAGCTCTTCGCCGAGTCTAAATAAATTGAATGATTTCAAAGAAAGTTCGAAATTCACACTGCTCCAGAAAGTTCCACGTAGTCATTGGGTCCGAGTACTATGAAGTAGCGTGAAGTACTGGGTCCGAGTACCATGAAGTAGCGTGAAGTACTGGGTCCGAGTAATGTGAAGTACTGGGTCCTGATTTAATCACGCACTCATCACGTGCATTCGTCGTATTCGATATCTCGTCTCTTTAGACAGACTATAATTCTACGTCTGAACGTCCGTAGAAAGCTCGAAACTAATTTTCAACAGATGTACAAGATAAAATTAATTTTTCCCAAAACTGTTCACAAATTTCCCAAATAACTGTGAGGAAATTCCAACTATCGCGTCACGGTATTCACAAGTGGATATTCGAAGTCGAAGCAGCGCAGATTTCTTCGCGGTGGTGCTATAATAACGAGAAATCGGAGCGAGATGTCGCCTGCGGGAGTTTCATGGGACGTCCATGGGAATTTGTAGACGTAAAAAATGGCCGGAGATATTCCACGACGGACCGGTCATGTCCGGTTGCTCCTCCGGAAACGTCGGTTCGCGGCACGTTCTGCCGGTCGAATTTATGGGCCGTCGCGACCTTTCATATTTCGCGCCAGGACGAATATATCCTCGTGGTGGCACGTGTCGTCGATGTCCCCGTAAAAGCGATTGCAACGGTAAACGCAGGTCGAGAAGGGAATTCCGTTCTCGCGCGGACCAACGCCGTGGCCCGACATTATCCCCGGATTTTCGCTTTGTTTGGCCGATTTATGCCCGGCTGGCTAAATCCGCGACGAATTCGAGCACCGTGCACCGGTTACGGAAGAAAAGATAACGCGAGTATCGAGGGTGGCGGCGAGAAAAACGAGACGCGGAGGAATCGAAATGGGAATCGGTGCCTGTTTCCAGACGTCCTTTCGCTTTGTAAATGGAGGGTATTTTGTCGACGGCGGTGATGGTGGTGGTGGTGTGAAGGAAAATGCTTGGATCGTAAGAATACTTCGCGAAAGGACGAAAAGATTCGCGTTGTGAAATATTTTGCGATGTTGAGGATGATATCGTCCCATTGGAAAAGGGTGAGAAATTTCGAGTTTGAGGAATTAATCAAACTTTCGAGGATCGAATTATTCAAGAAAATCATGGTATTCGTGTAGCAAAAGTAAAATCGTGTTAAAGCGTTGATAAGCCTTTAAAATAAGGGTATCCATATTGGTTGCAGACGAGTTATTTTGGACCTCACAAAATGTACCCAATACTAACGATAGCTGATGACTGAGGAAAAAATGTGAAATATATAGTTGACGTATTTAAGGAATTTAAACTTTATTAATTTATCATTGATTTCATTATAGAGACAGCTGTGAGTTTGTTGTATAATAATCGTATATTTATTATAAAATTATAAATTTATACACGTATTATATCATAATTGTTCAATCTCACGTTTCTTACAACAAACTGAACTTCCTTATAACACATTGACTCTAATCCATAGTAACTGCACATCACGCATTCTAGATCTTCCACTCGCTCTTCTAAAACATACATATCTACATTCGTGCCATTACTCGACCTCACATTTGCATTCGCACTAATAAAACCAAATCCAACAACTGCACATCACGCATTCTAGATCTTCCACTCGCTCTTCTAAAAACATACATATCTACATTCGTGCTATTACTCGACCTCACATTTGCATTCGCACTAATAAAACCAAATCCACAACAGCAACATGAAATTAGTTTCACTAGATTGACGATTAGTTTTATATGTAATTTGGGCCTTATCTTGGGCCGCGAATGAGACACCCATGTTTTAAGAATGTAAAGCACTTGAACATACACGTGTTCCTTAACCTAAAATACATCTGAAAATCCTCTAAAATCACGAATCAACATTGATACATTTAAAACAATCTAGGATGCACTATATAATACACTGAACACTCAAAATTTTTGAAAATCACGGAACAATTAACACCAGATGTACAAACATCTCTGATATACCTATCACTGCAATTTGATGAAATCGCATGAACGAATTCAGACATTTCCAGACACAGAAAAGAACATAATTAAACCTCTAAGGGGGGTCCTCTCCCGCCGTTGTTGTTGAAAAGGAAGGATGTGTTTCGTCGTGGGCCTATTACTGGACTCATCACCTATCAGGCCCTGCCTTATACTGGTATACTATTGGAGAGTTTGGAAGTTCTACTATATGAAGTGGAGGGTTTACCAAGGACTTGTGAGAAAATCCTCGAACCTCCTTGAACTTGGAGTCCACCTAATGGGAGAGTGAGAATGACGCCGCCACACCCTATTATCTTCCAAATGAAAATACGAGATTATATTTATACCTCATCGAACTGAAAAGAATAAACACTATAAAATCGACGTGCAAACAGTCTCCTCGATCGAGCATAGAAATCCATAATCCACGGACAGGGGTTGGTTTCGCAGAGATCGCGAGATAAATATAAAACGAATCCACGCTCGAGGCTTCCATCGAGCGAATCGTCGTTCGAAATAACGAAAAGAGAGCGGAATGGAAGCGGAATCGAAGCGGAATCGAAGCGGAGCGAGCGAGGGACGAAGGAAAATGAGTGGCCTCGTGACGAGAATTGAAAAGCACAGGGGATGAATGGCCAGGGAACTGACGCCGTCAAAGGGAACACGTTGCTGGTAATTACGAGGAACGCTCGAAACCGGAAGGGGACACGGGGCCAATTTCAGGCACCCTCGCGATCTTCTGCTCGCGATAATGCCGCTTTTTCCCAACTCCACTCCTCTTTCACTCCCCGGAAATGCTTCGCGAAGCTCGATCGAAACGGCGATCCAGTCGATTCGAAACGGTAACGTCGTTTCCTCTTCAACGACGTACTGGACTCGCGGAAATTGCAGAAATAGCTAATTCCCTGAAATCGCTGCCTAATCTCGGGAAATAGGTTTTGTCGCGTATTTCTGAATACTTCTGAATATTTTATCCAATATCGAGACGTGTTCACAGAAGTCTCTGGATATGCGTGTATTAAGGATATGCAAATTTTAGCAAGTTCGGAAAGTTAAGACTTTATAGTAGGGAACATGGTATAGTAAATTATAATATATGCATTTGCACAGTGGGGCTTCAGGAAGTACCAAAAGGTACTTCAATAGAGTATCGTGCGATTATTTAAGATTAAAAAGAGACAGATGATTTATTGGTATTGGTGTCAGGAATGTATTAGGAAGGATAATTAAGATTTAAAAATATATAACAAATTTTTGAAGATAATTAGGAATTTAGGTGGTCAAAAGATGAATATAAAGTTCCAATTTTATATAAAATTTCCAGTATCCTCTGTTAATATAGTGCTTCTTTAATCCAAAGTGAATTGATGTAAAACCGTATATTTTTCGAATCTTCTAGTATCGTGTAACTTTTGATATTCACAATCGCTCACTAAATTAGTATTAAAAATTTCGGAAATTTTTATCAATTTTTATCCCTCATCCATTACACTACCACGTTATTACATGACTTATAAAAGAATCATATAAGCTCCACAAAATTTTAGCAATTGTACTGCTAGCAGGCTAATTAATGATGGTATTAACAGTGGCTAATTAAAATTAAACGATTTGTTGGTGCACAATTTTTTAAAACTAATTGTAAGTCGTGATATATGGAGTCTAAGGATTAATGTAACACTCTCGTTACGATTATTATTTCAAAAAAGCTATGAGATTTGATCCGCGATGACAGAGAGTAACGCATCTGACCGCATTTTCAATCGCAGGATTATCGTTCCTCCGACGATGAACTGCGCGAGACAGGGGTGGCGTGCACCCTTGTAAACGGTTAAGAAGGTCGTAACACGTGAAGACAGCCTCCCTATCTCGGTTTCGCAGCTCGACCTCTAGCAGCAAACCTCTCAAGGACGTCCTCGCAGCAGAGTCGAGGACAAATTGACGAGAGGTTGGCACCTTGGCACGAACGGGCCGAAGGACAGAAGTCCCTCTGGGGATGTACAGCTTCCGGCACAGCGTGTCCCGTCGACAAATTCCTCGAAACTTCGACGCCATCGAAGTGAATTCGAGGAACGTCTGGGAAAAATGGCCGCGGCGTTCGATGCCGGATGACGAAGACGCACCATCGAGTAAACAAACACGCGAGACAACAGTGGTGGCACCTTTTGACGAAGCGATGCGACGTGATTCGTTGAAACAGGAAAGTAAAATATGGAGGGGTATTTGAGAAAAATTTAGGTCTATGGGAAAATCGAAAGAGGTTTGTTCAAAGTTTGTTCTACGCGACGAGAAACGAGATCTGTGGAATTAATTTGGTAGCAAGGAATTAAATAATTGGAAAAATCACGGGAGAACGAGTAATTAAGCAGGAGAGCTCGAATAGCAATTAGTGGTTGAGTAAAGGTAGGAGAGAAGGGGCGAAATTAGTTATGTACGATTAATAAGCACGTAAAGTATCGGTGGCCTCGCGGTGGAACGGGTAGCGCAGCTGCCTCCCACGAAATTAGCTCGGGTTCGAATCCCCGTACTTCGATAAAACATTTTCACTTTTCCGAATATTTAGTATCCGATTTGTCTTTGTCTCAATATTCTTCTTTGGGATCCAAAACAATGGAAAAATATTTTCCGAGGAACAAATCGTTAAAAAAATGTGCTTCTACGAAAAAAAGGATAAAAAACCTCGGAAATGAGGTAAAATTCATTCCGTGTAAAAACCCCCCGTTTTTACAAATCCCCGAAATCCCGTAGTCTGGCATTCTGAATTAGACGGGAGAGAGAAAGGTTATACCCAGAGGCTCGTGAAAAAAGAGAGAAAAAGAGGGAAATTCTACATCTTAAAAATCCCGTAGGATTGAGAAATATATAGGTGAGATACAACCCTGAATGTTACTACATATACATATATGTAAAAGGCCACGAACCCGATCCGTTGTGGGAAATTCGAAAGAACTCACGATGACTTTCCAATGAAATTTCAGAAGAATACCGAAGAAAAGAAAGAATTTATAGAGAGATGTGAAGAAGAAGGAAAGAGGAAAAAATTCTCAACGATGTGACAAAAGAATTCGGGATTTCACACCCGACCCTGTGTATTCCCGACGCGAAAATATGAATCGTGCAGTTTCGCGCGCTGTATGCTCGTTCGAGTTCGCTTGAAAGCGCGGAGGAAGGAAACTCTTCTCGGTCATGTCTACAGTCCATCATATTTCTCTCGCCGCGGCTTTTCTTCCAGCTTTACGAGGTCGGTGAAGCTAGTGGCCATCAGAGAAATCATTTGACCCTTCGCGCAGGAGAGAGAGCAGTCGTAAAAGTTCTCCCAGCTGGCGTACTCCACGACGGCGCTTCTCTCATGCTTATCACGAGCGTCCGCGGCTTTAATGGTGTCGCCGGAGCAATAATTCTCAAACGACTGTTTAGAAGAACGGTATTGCCAATATCGTGTAGTCCCGTAAAGCGGCCGAGCTCTAGGCAAGTGTTTACGAGTCGATGTTATTAACATTATCCGCGACAGTGCTCGGATTTTCTGAACTGTGAATCGCTGTTCCGACGTAAACGGGAGCAGCTTCGTTCCTTGAACTCCCAATAGTCGTTCAGCTGGCAACTCGCGAATTAGGCGTTAAACAGAATTGGCGAGGATTTCCTTCGGTCAGAAAATTAAGGTTTTACAAATAACACAGAGTTAATCCCTGCATTTGAGACCTCATACCAAGTTGAAATTCCGCTTCCACTTTCACATTTTTCCAATCAATAAGGCATCTAGGTACATATTTGACATATTTTTGGTAAGTTAAATGAAATCACAAAAATTGCGAAGAATCGACCAAAGTAGGATGCTAAGTCCAACTTAACGGAGAATCACAAGGGGTTGAAAATTGTCCACGTTTCAATGGAGTGAACTCAAGCAGGGTGTCGAGATTTTGAAAAGTTTGCAACGATAATTTAATACGGGAGGGATTATACGGATTAATACATATTCCTACACAATCGACATCGACCCCAGAAGTTCTTCTACTTCCCCAGTCGGAGTGCCCCCCTATTGGCAGGCCACGCGAGACGCATTCGATGGCTGAGGAGCCACCCCCGCGCCAAGACGGAAATCTCGATATGTAGATTAGTCGAGCGTAGGGAACGAAAACTCGACCCAATCGGAGTGCAGACTCCGGTTCCTGCGCCCTCCACCCAACCAGCGTGGAATATTCAATTGCTCGTCCCCTCTTGGACCACGTCCCCTTTTCAACTGCCGCGTTCGCCCTCTTTCCTGGGTTAAAAGCCACTCTTTCTTTCCACCGTTCAGCATACTTCGTTTCGAATGCAGTCGCCCGGTTCGCTCTTGTTCCGGCCACTCGAGCCCTGGCGAGACCTAAAATCAGCTCTAGTCCACGCCGAAATCCGAATAATCCACGTGCCTCGTCATTATCGAAAATATTCCCAAAACCCTGTGTACCTCGATGAAGAAAAGCAAAGAAACGAACAGGTGTAACTTTAATCCGGGAAAATTGGAAAATTCCACGAAGTTTCACCGAAGACACCTTAGCCAGCGAGAAGCAGATATTTGTTGCTCCATTTTCATTCGTAACGATGCGAAATTCGCGGAAGCAGTTGGCGAAGCAGTTCTTTCTTGGTTAGAGTCATCGCGTCGTCGAGGGAGTTCGTCAAAAATATGGAAACGGCGAAAGTTCGGAGGTTCGAAAGGGCTCTCGGCTGAATTAGACGCGGCCTCCTTCGACGATGCCGGGTTTTCGACCTCGCGGAGATTCATAACGCTGATTACGGAAAGTTGCCGTTTCCAGCGGCGAATTTTTATCATCGCGCGCCTCCCGATTTACATACATTCCGCATTCAGGTGCGAGCTTTCTCATTTCGCATTCCCTCCCGCCTTCCTTTCGCAACTTCGAACAATCCATCTTCCGCCATTACCGTCTTCGTGACCACGATCCCTCTTGTTACGCGGTTGCAGCCCGCTCGTTATCCCCCGCGCTAATTTTCCAACCCCGTCTAGTCTTGGCCACCATTGTAATCCGTCTCTCGATCTCCAGTAATTCTCGCTTCCTTCCGGGTGAATTATATACATCTCCAGTGATATACGAACGAGATGAACTCGAAAATCTTCAGATATGTCGCGCCTAATCGACGCTGTACCTCCCGAGATGCCCACTGGCACGGAGGCCATCGCGAAGACCCTAAAGCCCGTTTCACGCGAACCAAAACAGTGCTCCGAGGTTTATTTCGAAAGCAGCGGCTCGTAATCCGTAAACGAGGAACACGCATTCGCTTAATCGCGAGAGGGAATGACAATGTACCATGGCGCACATATTTCCGCCGCAATTTCCATTTTAATATCAATATTCATGACCAGCGCGTTTTCCGATTACATTTTCAAAGCATCGAATATCCGCGACGCGATGAATATTTAAGTGAAATTTCATCGCCGAGCTTTCGTGCAACTTGTTACACACCGGAGTATCGTGACGTTACGCCAAGCGTGAACGCGGCTTAAGGCTGAGCTCGTTCGCGACTTAGCCCGTCGTTCGGCCGTTTGGAAACAATCCACGCGAGCCTGGAGGAACATTGCGGAAAAGATTTCGGGGTACAGCGAGTTCAGCA
>NW_016912620.1:80321-96417 GCF_001483705.2 Eufriesea mexicana
AGGGAGGAGAGAGGGAGAGAGGGGTTTGGAAAGTGGTCTCGGTCGAAACGACGAAGGATTTCGCGCATGCCGCGATATTACCTGCTTAATGACCTCGCGGATTATGGGTCGTATCGCGAAACGACTCCTCGACGCCATCCGCCGCCGTCCCACGGGGAAATTCGCCGTGACCCGTGCCTCTGTAACGGCACGAGTTACGCTACTGAACGAATGGCCGTTACCGACGCGCAACGCAAGCTCGGCTCTTGGAATTAGCGTCTCGACGACGTAAGACGCAAACGATGAATTATAGCGGAAGTGGAGACGCGTTGAACGGATGTTGGCTGACTCCGTGCGCGCCTCGTAAAGCGAGGATCGCTTGTTTCGCCCATATTGCACGATGAATTTACGATCGTGCTTGCCTTTTCATTAAAATCACCGTGCCATGTGTTCTAGCCTCCCGGTTTTATGGCGTTTGACACTATGGACATAGAAATTTTGGTTGCCTCGTTGCGTGTCTCGTATCTTGGAAATGAGCACCATGGTCGCGGGTTTGGCAACTTTGATGTAGTTCTATTGTTAGGTATCGAGATATGCACTATCACTGGCTTTATGTTTACCTGTTCCATTTAATCTCTGTGCACTTGTTCGTATTGTAAGACGAATAACTCAGATTGCTTGGACATACTGCTGATGCCGATGGGTCCGATCGTTACAGTTATTTTTAGGGATAGGTGTGCTTTTTTAGAAATATTATTACAGTGGGTGTAATTTTTAGGTGTCGAGCAGAATCTTGTAAGAGTATTATAAACGTGTGACAACGAGGACTTTTTGACTGGTTTAATTCATCGTGTAGGATCATCAATTCCTCATCAAAAGAAATCAGGGCCGCAGGTTAAGGCTTCTAGAACTGATAATTAAAAAATTGCAAGACAAAGACATGTCAGATTGACATGTTGTTGAGTTACAGTTTCTTCTAGATACACGTGTACCTTTCCAGAAATTTTATTACATTAGGTATAATTCTTAGTCCTCCAACAGAATCGTATAAGAGTACTATAAACGATTGACAACTTCTTGCTATAAATTGGGAAGGCATTGCATATACGAGGGCTTTCTAACTCATTTAATTCATCGTTTAGGTTCATTCATAGATCCTCAACCCCCCAGCAAAAGAATTTTCAGATAATAAACACCCAGGGCCAGAGATTAAGACTTTTAGAACTGATATCTAAAAAATTCCAAGATAGCGACATATCAGATTGACATGTTGCTGAGTTAGAGTTCCTTCTAGGTTCACGTGTACTTTTCCAGAAATTTTATTACAGTAGGTATAATTCTTAGTCGTCGAACAGAATCGTATAAGAGTACTATAAACGATTGACAACTTCTTGCTATAAATTGGGAAGGCATTGAATATACGAGAGCTTTCTAACACATTTAAGTCATCGTTTAGGTTCATTCATAGATCCTCAACCCCCCAGCAAAAGAATTTTCAGATAATAAACACCCAGGGCCAGATATTAAGACTTTTAGAAATGATATCTAAAATATTCCAAGATAACGACATGTCAGATTGACATGTTGCTGAGTTATAGTTTCTTCTAGACACACGTGTACTTTTCCAGAAATTTTATTACAGTAGGTATAATTCTTAGTCATCCAACAGAATCGTACAAGAGTACTATAAACAACTGACAACTTCTTGCTATAAATTGGGAAGGCATTGAATATACGAGAGCTTTCTAACACATTTAAGTCATCGTTTAGGTTCATTCATAGATCCTCAACCCCCCAGCAAAAGAATTTTTCAGCTAATAAACACCCAGGGCCAGATATTAAGACTTTTAGAAATGATATCTAAAATATTCCAAGATAACGACATGTCAGATTGACATGTTGCTGAGTTATAGTTTCTTCTAGACACACGTGTACCTTTCCAGAAATTTCATTACAGTAGGTATAATTCTTAGTCGTCGAACAGAATCGTATAAGAGTACTATAAACAACTGACAACTTCTTGCTATAAATTGGGAAGGCATTGCATATACGAGGGCTTTCTAACTTATTTAATACATCGTTTAGGTTCATTCATAGATCCTCAACCCCCCAGCAAAAGAATTTTCAGCTAATAAACACCCAGAGCCACAGGTTAAGGCTTTAAGAACTGCAATCTAAAAACTTGCAAGCCAAAGACATAGACGATAATCAGAAGACCTACAGCCACCCAGATAAGCCACTGAATCTCCCTTTTTATTTCTCAAAGCTGTAATAAATATTCCTTCATGCGAAACTCACCGTATCAAACATGGCGTTGTCATTGTCCAGATAAGGCTGACGATGTTATCCAAATTACCGCGGTGTCCCAGGAAAAGGAGCTCCGAATGGGATTCTGTATTATTCTCTGGAAGTTGAAACAACGAAGATTGGTAAGAAATCGCGTTGCCGCTATTAAAGTCGCAATGAGTCGACCATCACTGGAGAGCTGAGCATCTCGTAATTGTGGGTGACTGTAAGCTAACCGTTGAACGAGCTATTCCGAGGCTAATTCTGCACGGCGTTCGTCTTATCGCTGTTTATTGGCTCTCCGTTCCAAGGAATGCTGCGGAGCCAGAGGCTCGCGAATCCTCGAGAACGTCGATAATGATTAAACGAAGGATAATCGCGGCCGATATTTCGTAGGATAAAATAATCTCCACCCGGCTTGCCTCCAGCACAACAGCCCGATCCGAGATCTGTCATTGCCAAGAAATTTCATGCGAATCTTTTTATGCACGCGCGGGTACAATGGGGTCGGGACGGTTCGTATTGTTTGAAGACGTCCGCGAACTCTTTCACAGCCTCGAAATATTCCCTCCTACCATAAATTCTGGCTACGTGCCTGGTATTCGTATCCAATGCTCATTTATCTTCGGACAATAAAATGATACACAATTTTTCTTTATCGCGGCTCCAGGGGCCGTCGAACACCAGCGACGTGCCCGATATTTGTCTATTAATCCCGATAATACAGGACTCCCGCGAGGGGCGAAATATTTTGCAAAAGTCGGTCAAGAATCTCGGAATATTATAGTAGACGATCCTGACGTTCAATAGTCATCCCTGTTATTTAGAATTTCGTAATTTTCACAGGTACAAGGTGGGAATGGTAAATGAGGGACACCCATTTATTAGGATAGAGTAACCCTGTCTGGAACTCGGGTCTAGAGGACCTGTTAGGATTTTCCTGTCAAATGGGCCGTAGGAAGTTGGGTCCAGGGCCAAGTGAGGTGGCCCCCTGCAACCTCAGCTTTCCCCGCGAGGGTGACTCCTCGTAGAGGCTAACTCGGAGGGAGAAGTCTCTCCCACCCTTGACCTTGGCGTGAAGGGAGTTTCTTCTTCTTCGGGGAGGCGTTTGTCCTCCAGACGAGCTGTAACCTTTGGCGTCCCAAGCAGCGCGATCGCGCTGTTCAGATTTCACCTCCGCAGGGGCTGCGGTCGACTTCGGTCGGCCGTGGTATGGGATTGACGACCCCACGGTGCCTAGTTGGCCTAAACCTAGGTCGAGGCGGGCAAGCAGCCTCAGAAAGCTAGTGGTTTTCCACGAACGGGACGACCGGTATGCCCGTGATCACCGGTAGACTGGTTCAGCTTTGGGTGGATTGCTTTCGGGTCGTACGACCGTCGGTCGCTGGGTAGGACTCGTGGTGGCAGTGGTTAGAGCCTACATCGCAGGCGAGGCTTTGAAAACCCGGCGTGAGAGTTGCGCAGTAGGAATTTAGAAAGGTCCCGACCCAACACCAAGGGTGACAATTAGGGCTTGCATACCAAGAGGTCGAATTGGCAGTTCCGATTGTGTTCTGTAACACTTTCGGTTCGCGCTGATTGGGCGTATCCCAATCCCCCCAAAGGGGTGATTGGGTTTCTCAGAGGGTGGTTGTAATAGGCTCTGTCCGAAACAACATACGCCACACTAAGTGTCCAGATTTCATGTCGAGAAGACCCAGCACATTTCGAGCGTTCTCGACAGGTGCAGGTCGAAGTCGAAGCGCTATCGCACTATTTGGACATTCATCGCCATAATATAAATGAAGCGCTATTACGCCGCTTGGGATTTCTCGATATAAAATACAAGAAGCGCTATCGCGTTACTCGGGTCTTCTCGTATCGACTTAGAGGCAGCGCTGCTTGGGATTCCTCGACAGTGTTTTTTCAAAACCCACTGGGACTCAAACGGTTAAAAGGACCCATTCTGGAGGACAAAGTTAGTCTTTGATAGTCGCCAGAGTTAAGTCAGTTAATCGACAGAGTTGTTAGTTAAAAGCTGAGAGCTTAGACTTGTGGAGAGTCTTGTCGTCGGGTAGTCGTCATGTCAGTGTGTCAGAAAAGCCAGTGAATGGAGAAATTCCTACAATAATTTTTAATTTACGAAGGTGAAAGATGTTTGCACGGTTGTTAAAACGGAAAAAGGGAAAGGTATACCGCGATCGTAAATGCTGAGCAAAGGATTGGAAGATTCACTCGTTCGTCGAGGACCAATCGGTTGCCATGACGAAGGGGCGCTGTTGGTTGGAACGCGAGAAATATGTAAAATCGTGTTTTATTGCACGTTCCAATGGCCTTTCGCTACTCGATTGCCACTTGTCTGGCAAGTTGTTTAATGCCTGTCGTATAACGCAAGGCTACAAAGCAAAAATACACGCGACACTCGAGCCTGTCACGAGAATCGTTAAACAATACGGTTGTCCAAGCGATGATAAAACGGGCTGATATAAAATGGGAATGTCAAGCAACGATCGCCACTTTACGTCGCCTAAACCATTAAGCAAACTGTACAGTAACTGCTTCAAATCTGCAGCTGAAATCTGCACTTGGATTGCTGTGGTATGTCGCTCTTACAACGTGTCGTAACCACGCTACATAAATTTCACTGTTTATCAACGTCTCTTATAATTTTTATTAGCCTCCATCATTCGTTTATTAATCATCGATCGGTACTCGAAACTGCAAAAATGTAATCAAATGTAACCCACTTTTTAAATATCCACATTTAGTTGAATGCATGAAAGAAGAGAAACGGAATGATTATTTTTTGAGATACGTAAGACTCAAAAGTGAAGTGGTATTTAAAAACATACAAATTACCAATTTTCAGAAAGCATAAATAAAATTTCGATTATAGAGTGTTAATAATCAGCCCTCAACATTCTTCATAAAATTTCATTCCTTATTTTTACTGCAGTCAGCTCATAGTATATGATATTTCTTATTTACCTATATTCATTGTTTCCTTTAGTAGAAGAGAAACAGAATGATTATTTTTTTAGATAAGTCTGAAAAGAGAAATAGTATTAAAAAATTCGCAAATTATCAATTTTTAATAAGCATGAATAAAATTCCGATTATGGAGAGTTAATAATCAGCCCTTAACATGCTTCATAAAATTTCACTCCTTACTTCTACTACAGTCAACTCATAGTGTAGGATAATTTTTATTTACCTATAGTTACACTCACAATTAACAAGAATCCTGTCCTTCAGGAATCCTTAATTTCAGCTAACAGGAAGAGTCTGAGTTACGATCACCATTGAGAACGAATTTTTAGGAGGCTCATCAAACAATGGCACGTAAAATCGTCAATTTTCACTCTTCCTTAACAAAAATTGCACCATTTGTAGTTCAAAACTGTACAAACAAGCCCTGCAAATTTCAAGATATAAGGTCTTAACAGTTCGTTGTAATAATTTTTCAAAGATGTCGGAAAAATTAAGCAAGATACTCGAAGACCCTCTTAAGGGATAGCGAGGGTAGAAAAGAACGAGCAGTAGAGTAGGTCAATGTAAAAGTTGTAAATAGCAAATTTTAGAGTGCCTACAACAAATCTCGATCATTTTATGGCAATTACGTTATTATTACAAATCAGAGACCTCGCATATATTTGCACATTCCTAACCTCACCTGAAATTCGAGAATTCCTACGATAGCATTTTCGATCAATTTTATATCATATTTCCATCACCATCTTAACATCCCTCCACAAAAATTATACTCCATATTCTTCCCTCTAATTTCCAATATTATTCCAGAAAATTTCAATTATTCTTCTTGTTGTAATAAAATTAAATAGTAGATTAAACTCTACATCCTAGCAATGTAGGGGCAATCTCTTCCCTGCGTTTTGTCTCTTGTCTCCCATTTTTTGGAGACGTCCTGTGACCTGCGTGGCCCTAAACAGGCCAGTTCTAACCATTCGCGCGTTCAATAAAGATCTATACAGTTTTTCCACCGTTTTCACTGACTACTATTCCTTTGCACCCCTTTTGTAACCCCTTTAACACTTTTCGTTTCCTTCGAAAATTTTCGCGCGAGATACTCCATCAAGAAGCTGGAAGAACATCATCGTCCGATGACAGCATCCCATAGTTTATTTCTCCGTGGCCATTGGTCCGCTCAATTCGCCATCGTCCACGGTTATAAACAGGGAAAAGCAAAGTATAGCCATCGCGATATCCTCCACGCGAACACCGGGCAGCAATCCGTTTGCGTGGAGTGGCCATCGAGTAATTGCGGGCCGAATGAACCTCCGGGCAGAAGTTTCGGCCTCGATAGGCGTTTCAGGAGCGGGACGAGGGCTGGTTTTACGAGGTACCGTCCGAAAGATCGAAGCTCGACGACCAGCCGAGATCAGTATTACGCCCACGGAAAGGTCCACTCGGTATTTGAAGAGATGCCCGATACGCGCGAGGGTCCTGCGGATAAAGGGGGCCGAAAACCGTGGCAGGGGACGTTTATACGCGAGATATGAATCTCATAACTAGACCGAAATTACCCTCGCTTTATCTGCGCGCGAGTAAATGCGAAATATTCAGCCACTATCGCGGCCACTGGTCTTTCTTTACGATTTTCGGGCCCTTTGCGAACCTCGGGGTGCAGGGATCGTTCAATCCTTTCGATCCAACTGCGAAAGGCCATCAGTCCACATGGAACTCGGTTTTTAAATTATCTTCCGAATTTCAAGAGATTTGGAATTTTTTCATTTGGCAGAAATCTGCCAGGTAGCATGAAATAAAATGAAAATGGAGGAATGAAGCATTAGTTACTGTTATATTACAAATGGTACAAATGGTTGTCTTCAGGGTTTTCATCAGGGACTGTTCTCAGGGACACTTCACGACGAAGACGAATTCGTCTTCTTTGATTATAATAATAATTAATTATAAATTAATTTAACTCTGAACTTTATAATCACGACAGGGAACTCGATTTCTAAATTATCTTTCGAATTTGAGGAGATTCCGAATTTTTTCATTTGACAGAAATCTGCTAGGTACCTTAAAATAAAATGAAAATGAAGGAATGTTACGATTTTCGGGCCCTTTGCGAACCTCGGGGTGCAGGGATCGTTCAATCCTTTCGATCCAACTGCGAAAGATCATTAGTCTACATGGAACTCGGTTTTTAAATTATCTTCCGAATTTCAAGAGATTTGGAATTTTTTCATTTGACAGAAATCTGCTAGGTACCTTAAAATAAAATGAAAATGGAGGAATGAAGCACTAGTTACTGTTTTATTACAAATGGTACAAATGGTTCTCTTCAGGGTTCTCGTCATTGGTTTTCCTAATTATAATAATAATTAATTATAAATTAATTTAACTATAAAGTTTATAATCACGATGAGATGAATTTTTGTCAAGTTAACGTTAAAATAATTTCAAAGCAGTGATTATGAAGGGGAATAAATCTCTATTAATGGTGATATTCGACGAGGTTTTCCTTTTATTGTCGAGGGAGTCTATGGTGAATAATTTTCCAACTAACTCTGATTTTCTTTTCACTTATAATAATTATAATTTTAAAAATACTAAATATATATAGGTGTATCAGTATCCCTGAAGAGGTTAGGATTAGATCCTTTAGTCTTTGGATAAATTAATATCCGAGAAAAAGCTACTACAATATTATACTACAATATTTTAAGACAAAAAGCAATATTTTAAGAAAAATGGCATAAATTGTCATTAAAAATTGTAAAAGCCATTTCAAATGTTTGGACAATTTAAAAGAACGTAGAGTCATATGTCATATACGCCATTCACTGCTCTCGTTGGAATGATATCTATAAACCGATGTTTCCCAGAAATGAGAAATCTCCATTATTAAAAATAAGAAAAGAAAGAGAAAAATTGGAAATGTAGCTGGAATTCAAATTCCTCGAATCATACACGTCATCGTAAAATTTTCCATCTCCCTCTCTGAATACTTGAAGACTCCATCATATCGTTTCTCGAAACGTTCCAAGTTGGAAGATACAATCTAGTCGATGAAACCATCGAAGGACCCCGTTAATTTCGATCCCGGAGCTGCTGTTTCGCGACGCGAGTAAGGCATAATCAACGGGAATCGACGAAGGACCGACGATTCCCCGGAGAATCTCGCAGAAATCCTGGAATCACAGGGTCGGCCCCGAAGGGAGCCGAATCTGACTTGCAAAGTCGCAGATTCGAGGGTGGCGTTGTGTCAAGAGAGGCGACGCGATTGGTCGGGGTCCCTTGGAACGCTTCTATTTACCTGAACGAGCCCGGCTGGCCCATTTATTTTCCAGCTCCAACGACCTATTTATCCTCGAATTCGGCCTATTTAGTCACGGAGTCTGATTAACCGGCGAAGATTACACGCTCCGTCCGAGGGTCGATGCGTTCGATCGCCTGCGCGTAATCGGGGGTAGATTTTTCCACCTGGAATTTCCGATGGAAGGTCTACCTGCACGTTTGGTAGGCTCATCGAGTTAAAAGCGTGCGGGATAATCGCTTCGAATCTGCCGGTATCATCCCCCGGAAGCCAGCCATCGCGCGATTAATCTTTAATGACCCACCCCTAACTGACTTTCTACAAATTATAGGGTAACAAGTCTCGTTACCCCGTCGAATGAGCTATTTAACGCGACTGAAATCTCGTCTCGCTTGAACTCGAAGCTGGGGACAGCTAGTCGAATTGCTATCCCAATTCGCCAGGGGCGTAACTCGAATATCGGGGATGCAGAGACGTTTGATCGCGGGCAACAGTGAAAACTGCAGCCCCGACGAAATTGCGTTGTCGTTTTGTTCCAACGTTCACGACCATAACGACGTTAAAAGGTCCACGGAGTGGGGCTCGATTCATGGGATTAACGGCGCGGACGCGAGTTCGATTTTTCATTAAGGAGAGGGCGAGCTGACGCGACCGGCCAGCACGTAGGGTCGAATATATTCATCCGTGTAACTGGTAGCGAACGCGCAACTTCCGGCCCGGCGCATTAATATGCTAATTATTATCTCGTTAAGAGCGGCAAAGTCGCGGCCATGAGGCAGGAGTTATCTAATTAATATCCGCGAATTCGGGGGAGGAGCCGATGCAGCACAAGCCGATGCTAATGCGAGCGTTAATTAGCCTTCGTTCTTCATGGATCCCTGTTTAAATAACAGTGCGTTGCAGTTAGGCTTGACTCGACGTAAAACTAGGTATTTTTAGGTATCAACCAGGAAAATTGACAGTTTTTGGATATTTTGGGGGAATTCTACGAATTTGGTGGACCCAAGATTTGCTTATGGGATTGTCAATCGTTAAGTGGAAGGAAAATGTATCAGTTGTAGGCAAATTGCATGACCAGTGTTCGATTAGACGTCACTGCGTCGCAGTTAGGCTTGACACGAAGTAGACTGGGAATTTTTAGGTATCAACTAGGAAAATTGACACTTTTTTGACATTTTTTGGGAATTCCACGAATTTGTGGACTCAAGATTTGCTTATGGGGTTGTCAGTCATAGACTGGAAGGGAAATCTATCAATTGTAGGCAAACTGCATGACCAGTGCCCAATTATACGTCACCGTGTCGCAGTTATTCTGGGGATTCTACGAATTTGGTGGACCCAAGATTTGCTTAATAGGATTGGCAATCGTTGGGTGGAAAGGCAAATCTGTCAGCTGCGAGCAAATTGTATGACCAGTGCCTAATTAGACGTCATCGCATCGCAGTTAAGCTTGACCCAAAGTGGACTAGGTATTTTTAGGTATTAACCAAGAAAATTGACAATTTTTTGACATTTTTGGGAATTCCGCGAATTTGGTGGACCCAAGATTTGCTTAATGGGGTTGTCAATCATTTGGTGGAAAGGTAAATCTATCAGTTGCAGGCAAATTGCATGACCAGTGCTCGATTAGACGTCACCGCGTCGCTTGTCAGCCGAAAACGCAACACGAACCGAACTTAATGGATAGTTGCCGGATAAACGAGCTCTCTTATCTATTTCACCCTCGTGCGTGGAGCTATTGGGAGCTCGGACCCCTGTTCCTCGACGGTGAGTCCGACTGACAGGTCGAGTCAATGGAGATAGGCTAAATCAGCGAAATCTATTATCAGAGTCTCATCCTATCCTCTGAGCCAACATCATCTTGCCACACAGCGTTGAAGATAAAGTGGACCATTTTTATATTGAGAGGCACATTGGCACTTTGTCAATGTCTCTAAGTTTCCTCTGGAACTCCAAGTTTCTTCAGCTAAGTTTCCTTTCGAAGTCATCACTTTCCAGCCATCTAGAGTAGTTCTTCTAGATGGGACACTGCTAGCGATTATCGACAAGCTATCGATAAGTTGTCGACACTTATTATTACGTCGATAATATCGGCGAGATAACTCGAATGCATCACTGCTTCAGGTTGACCAAACAATAATCTTCCTTTTCCTTCGAAACAAGGATCATTTTGTCAAACAAAACACTGACTATTTTGATCCCTTATAAATAATTCAAGACAAGGAACACTGCTTGTCCTATAAAGAAAAGAAAAATGGCACCTATTCTATAAAAATCCAAGTCCATAGTAGTTAACTCACTGATATATTCATTTATGTCCCCCCAAAAAGATACCATTTATTTTCTTCACCTATCATGACAGCAGTCTTCGCATTCCTACTCGAGGTATCATCCAAGATTTTTGTTCACAAAGCAATTCGCTCTCTCATCCTCAGCTTTCCCATTCTTCCCCGGTTCCCGTTTAAAGACCCATTCACGTTGGCTGATTCATTTTCGTTCAATGAAAAAGTCCTAAATGGCGAGCACGCACCATTCAGTCACAACGGCCAGGTGGCCTAGAGATCGATGCTTCTATGCCCCGGCGATGCGGTACACCGCGAGATCGTCTTCCAGGTGAGGGTTCCAGTTCCCATGGAAACCGGACTTGCCCCGGTTCTCCCCTAGGTCAGGGCCAGCTGGTTCCTGCGTCGTCTCCCTCACCCTTGGCTTCCTGTCTCGTGGATATCGCATAACAGGTGTGTGTTTACTTTCCTAGCGTTTCCATTCCGGGCAATTCTCCGTCGTGTCACTTCCAGCACGGCTTTTGCTCGTCCAAGGTGCCATTTTTGAATTTTGTTTCCTCGCTTTCGTAAATTCGAGTAGAACGATCGATTGTCGGAGGTGCCATTTTTGAATGTTGTTTCCTCGCTTCCTTAAATTCGAGTAGAACGTTATAATTTAATTTAATTGAAAGTGTCATTTTTCTTTTAGAGCATGATTTCGGTATCTATCACTGAAAATAGTAATTCTCGACATGAGTATGTATGTCTGTGTGTATGTGACGTGTCTATTGTCTCTGAACCTTGTGTCTCACTTGTTAGAAACCAATTGTACATGCAACAAGTTTATTCCGACTTTAAATCGATTATACGGATGAATTCTTGTGATCAATTTATGTTATCAAAACTTGCATACCCCATTTTTCTGCTATATTTCTTTACTCTATTCGATTTGAGAAATTTTTCATGGCGCACGAGTTCAAGTACGACGTTAGTTAGTCAAAGCTACCATTTTTGTGTTGCATTTCTTAACCCCGTCGATTTAAGAAATGTTTCATGGTGCACGAGTTCAAGTACGAGATTCGTTAGTCAAAGGTACCATTTTTGTGTTGCATTTCTTAACCCCGTCGATTTAAGAAATGTTTCATGGCGCACGAGTTCAAGTTAGACGTTCGTTAGTCAAAGCTACCATTTTTGTGTTGCATTTCTTAACCCCGTCGATTTAAGAAATGTTTCATGGCGCACGAGTTCAAGTTAGACGTTCGTTAGTCAAAGCTACCATTTTTGTGTTGCATTTCTTAACTCCGTCGATTTGAGAAATGTTTCATGGTGCCACGTTCGATCGATGGAGGTGCCATTTTTCGATTTCGCTACTTGGTGTCGTTCGACAAGAGTGTTAGGTAATTTTTATCCCGTGACTTTGATTTTCGAGTGGAGCGAAGGGTCGAGTAATGGACAGAGGAAGGGTTGTTTCAGTGGATGGAGGAGATGGAGGGGGAACGAGCGAAATAAGCGACCATGGCGACAAGCAACGCGCATCTATTTCAGAAGTGTCGCGTGCCACGAGTGCCATGGACCGAAGCGCGAACCGTGGACCATTCGAGCGTTCGGAATTCACGCTGGAATTTCGCAATCGGATCGAGAGACTCGAGGACCGTGGGAACCTTGGGTGTGCTTTGAATAGGACACGAAGCCGGTCTAATCCTCCGGTTCCATTTGCGTTTCTTAATTGCGAAATTTGTCATTTATCGCGCGAGTTTCGAAGACTCGGATTTGGTTAAGACATTCGCTGTCGAAATAGAAACACCCCTGGGAAATTGTGTATTCCTCGTATCTCGCCACGAGGAATTTCTTTCCGTGTTTCTTCGCTCCAACAACGGCTGTTCAACGTGAGACTTCTCCGAGGAGGAAGAAAAATGGGTCAGTGGTGTTGTTTAGCCGTGACAGAGAGAATGGTTAGGTGACGGGGCGGTGTCATCTTCGACTGCGTTAAATTTCTTAATTAAGCGTCAGAGAGTGAGCTGCAGAGGACTTTGAAAATATTCTACCAACCCAAACCTGGGACAAAGGAAGACGGTATGAACAAGAATTGGTCCAGCTTCAATGGTACACTAACAGACACAATAATTGCAATAAAAATTGAAACGCGAATTTTAGAGACAGCGAAGATCATCAACTATCTAGAAAATTTTTAAAGAATGATATTTAATGGAAAAATTTTATCACTTATGTCTTCCCATAATTGTATGTAGAATTTTCAATAATATACGAGAGCTTTACTAAACATATTTCAATTAATTAAACTATTTAAATAATAAAAATACTATACTCTTTCTAGAAGTTTCTTTTTTCACTCATTCATTCTTAACCCTTTGCACTCGGTAATTATTTTCGTTACAGAGAAATAGCAATTCAAAGACTTTCTGCTGTAACGTCGAGGATATTTTTGAAACGGTAAATAATGAATCGGATATAAATTAAGACTTAAAATTATTTTATTTCGACATTCCATACAATCTTAGGTTATTTTAGATTTGATATGTTAATTAACATGGGTCTTCGGAATTTGATTAAACGGTGACTTAGGCTCACCTCTCGAGTGCAAATGGTTAATTTCAGCGAATTTCGTGCATAAAATTAACAAAGGATTCCAATTTTAGGTATATTAATTTCCGAAGTAAATTTAAAAATAAAATATTTCTGATTTCTGAAGGAGATATTTTGACATATCGATTATAAATATTACACGTCGGAGATAACGTTTGCTCCTGTTAGATGACAGTGTGATAAGTCGAATCTACGTAATGCTGGATTAATCGAATGATTAATTTGATCGCTGTAATGTTAACCTAACATTAAGGGTTAATAACTATTAATTTTGCATGTTCTTTGATGTTTCTCAGACAACTATTTCATTCTCGCACATTCTTCTGAACATTCTGTCAAATGTCATTGACACTAAACAGCACTCGATCACGTCGTATATCACACATTGCACGATTATATAATAAATGAGCTTTACTCACTCAACCTCACTCGCATTTACACACATATAACCAACACTCGCAATAATAATGTTCATTTTGGTTCAAGACTCTGTCAAAACATCTTCTCGGAAAATGCAGCGCGAATATTCGCAGTAAAAACGAAATTTCAGTTGCAGTAAGGATAAGTAGGGAAAAATATTCTTCTGAAATGATTAGCAGAGGAACAGGTTTACGAGTCTCAGACGCTGAGACTCATCCTTCATCAGCCACGGTTTCAATTCCGGCCAATCTCGTTACAATTTTCATCAGCCAGGACCCAAATATGTGGGTCAGCGGGCAAGCTAGACTCGCGTCGTTTTATCGTTTCCTCGGAGTCTCTTGCCAAACGTCGCGGGATTCCGCGACGACCATAACCGGAGCATGGCAGTTCGTTGAACCATGGCCGCGGCTCCCTGTCCCGGTGGTTATTTAGCGGCGGAAAAAAGGAGGTATTACTCGCGGTTAGCCAACGATCGTGCTATAAAGCAACTTTCTCGGACTTGTATTACCCACGGCCCCGGCCATTTGTCGACCCGCATTTTACAAACTTCCTCCGCAGCTACCTCCTGCCCGCCATTTTTTTGCGGTTCCCCGAATACTCCCGCGTCCGCGAAACTTTCCACCACGCCCGACGAGTTTAGTCGAAAACAATTGGGTGCCCGGCTCACCGGGATAATTAAGTATCGGGGATGGATCCCGTCCTCGAGGAGTGATCCGATATTTTTAATTTACCCAGGTTAGCCTATCGATTCCCGAAGGAGCCGATTTCGCAGAAACGCCAGCAATAGGTGCAATTACTCTTATTTCGAATCATCGATCGCCTCGAGTCCCTGCAGCCGGACTCGATGGTTATCGAGGGAATTTGCCATTCGAAATTGCGACAGAATGTTTGCAAGTAGAATTAGTATATGGGAATGATCGGTACGAGAGTATTGGATCAAGGAATATCGGGTAAAATAGGAAGACTGAACGAGGGGGACATTATTACGTAGAAATAAGCAATTTTGCATCGAGATTTTGACAGTTTCTAGGGGAAAAATTCAGCCAGAAGTAAAACACGATGAAGAATATTTCTAAATACAATAGCATTCGTCACGACACATATTAAGAAATAATTGGATGTAAAATTAAGAGTGTCATTGCATTGGTTACTGTTATATCACGTATCTACTGGATTATAGAGCCCTGAGATTAATAGATCGAGAAGTTACGTGAACAGTTTTTGGTTTTAGTCAATGTGAATCTTTTCGTGGTAATTCCCATCTCTGAACTAGATTTTCTTTTATAATAAAATAATATAAATGGCTCCTAAAAATTCAGAAATATACATCCTGTCTCTGTAAAAGTGAAAAGTTTTGACAGTCCCTTGCTCGTGATAGAACAATTGACAAAGATTTTGACACTTGCAGTGACATGATGCATATTTCTGGATACTGTTATATTTGGGTAACTTTGACAATTCCTTTCTTGTGATAAACCGATTGATAAAGTTACTCGAATTTAACAGTATAATAATGTTCTCTGTAACACATCTTGGCGAGACCAAGAATTTTTCTGCACGACTTCAACGACAAATTTACGACTCCACTTCGAGTCTCGAAATATCCCTTCGGGAAAGGGTCGAAGGAATTAAGAGTGGCAATTAATAGACGAGGCGAAGCATCGTGGCAATTTCTCCTATTTCCTTGCCTCTACCTCTGCGACTAATTTCTGCCTCGCCCGGGCTGCCCTCTAAAAAGGGAAATCAAAAGCGAACCGGTGGCAGTTTATCCGGAGAAACGGAGAGCGAGAGAGAGGTAGGAGGGAGATAAAAGTGGCGAGCAGAGGGGAAGAGACGTGGAAACGAGACAGTGGACGAGTGTTTATTCAGTCACGAGCACGGAAGCGTCCGCTTCGCTTCGGGACCGGTTGTAGAAACAAGTGCTCGAACGGTATTTCCGGACCTGAAAATCGTTCCCTCCGAAAAACCTGAGTTTTAATCCCGCGTTCAGTGACCGGTCACGCGAAATTGACTTTCCCGTTTGCGGCGTTCTTTAACCTATTCCACCGCCAGAGATCGCTTTTCCACGCCTGGGCGGCCATTTCCTGCCAAGCTTGCCGGGCTACCGATCCTCCGCTTCGATCCCGGGGACCCTTACCGGTCGCCATTTGCTTCGTGGACGACGTCGCGAGTGAAAATGGCGCCGACGGAATACGTGGCCGAGTGTTCGCCCCGGGAATAACGAGAGAAGCCTCGGAGAAGGGAATTATCGAGCGTGGCTGTTGGCTCGGTGATCAAAGTT
>NW_016912620.1:96731-106779 GCF_001483705.2 Eufriesea mexicana
TGATTGGGAGACCTCGGTGAGATTTATTGCCTTCGCCATTGAACCCCGAATTTTCCCGAATCAGCGGCCGTATCTGAGCGGAGACTTTATCAATTTGAAAGAAAGCCCGATCGATCGGCAAACGGTTTCATTTGCCGCGTTCCCCGCGATGTATTTTAATTCCCGAACTTGCAACGGCGGTTCATTGATTATCGAGGATCGTTCGAGGCATACGGTATTCCCGTCGAAATTGAATCCCGCCCCTTTTTCGGCCCGCCGTCCAATAATCGATCCTAGCATCGCGAACACGCCGGGACGGAAAAATCGCGAATTTCTGGTCTACGACGGTCGTGGGATCTGCTCTACGATTCGTGAAAACCCGGCGGCAGGTTCGTCGATGCGATCGGCCAACAATGATCGCATCACGTGACAATTACTGTGACCAAGTCTCGAAGAAGGACTAACTCGGATAACTACGTATAATTATGCAAAGTCTCGCGAAGGTATAACAGTAATAAGTAATAATAGAGTAATAATAAATAATTCTCGCGGACGTCCCAACTTCGTCCCCTCGGGAATGCAAATGGCTGCCCCAAAAAGAGCATTGGAAAAAGGACTGCGCGAAACTGTCAGTCCCAAATAGGGAGTCGTAACGCGTATTCCTTCGAGCCGTCCCACCTAGGTGACCAACGTACTAAAGCCGAATTCTCAACGTCGACATAGTCCTCTTCGTTTCACCCAGCCTTCGTACAAATCGGCAACCAAACTCTAGATCAAAGCCAGGTGACGAAGCATCTGTCATAGGACAATTACGGTGATGTAAGGAGAACTTCGTTCGGCCAACTCTCGAATAGAGACTAACGCTGATAACTACGTATATTTATGGAAGGTCTTGCGTAGGTATAACATCTGAAGGTGAAGTTGTACTGTGAAGAGTGCTCTTTATTCGTATCCTGGTGTAGATATATATATGTGAGAATTCGTGATTAACGCGATTGTGAAGTCGAGCTTACCATCCACTGTCAACTAATGACTCAGGAGGCAACCCTGAGTCAACGGGTGTCTCTCATCATCTCTACAAACCTTTTCCTATTACATCATCATATACAAACCCCAAACTTGAAACAAGTTGTACTAAACGAAACGAAGTCCATTGACAGCCAATCCTGTGTCAACCAATATTTCCCTAAGATAATAGAATAATAATGAATTAATAATGTGTGGTGACAATTCAGCATACGAACTTACATATCAACTACAACTTAAGATTACAACCCAATTCTACAACACAAGGATAATTCAGCCAGGTACAACTAATTGCTCATAATTAAACAACTAACAACTAATAACCTCTCTTTGCACAACTCTGTTCTGATCACTCCTAAGACTCTTCCTAAGATTCTCCTCCAATCACTCTTCCCAAGAACTGTTCACTGACCACTTTTGTCTTCTTTTATATCCTCTCCAAAAGCCTCCCCCACCGTGACAAAATATGGCCATGCTAAGGGCCTGACGTATCGCCAGGGTTTTTCGAACCGACCTGGGCCCTGGCACCCTCGGTGACTTTCTAAGCTAAAGTTATTCTCCAAAAGCCTCCCCCAACGTGACAAAATATGGTCATAAGGGCCTGACGCATCGCCAGGGTTTTTCGAACCGACCTGGGCCCTGGCACCCTCGGTGACTTTCTAAGCTAAAGTTACCTATACACGAGGTGGAAATCTACAATATACATAACCCTTCCCTAACATACAGTCCCATATACACGTATATTAGGCAAAGAGTGTGTTTTAGGGAAATATTGGTTGACACAGAATTGGCTGTCAATGGACTTTAGTTTGTTTTGGATCACTTGTCTTAAATTTGGGGGTTGTATATGATGATGTAATAGGAAAAGGTTTGTGGAGATAATAAAGGGGTTGATTTCAGAGTCATTAGTTGACAGTGGACGATAAGGTCAGCTTCACAATCGCGTTAATCGCGAGAGACACGTCCCTGGATATTTTCATCCCTTCCCGGGGTCCATTCGCTGATAAATAGCCCGTTACGATTAGCAATGGCGGCGCATTGAAATTCATCCTATTTAGCTCGGATCTCGATCACGGATCCCCGGAACTTCCGGTGAAACTTGAACGATCGCGTTGCCGTGCGATCGGCTTCCTCGAATTCCGAGGAGTCTCTCGCACGGGAACCGGTAAATCGGTGAGCCTCGTCGCGGCCGAGTTCTTCGCGATAGCTCGACCGGATGAACCTTCATCCACCGATCTGCAGCTTCCGCTTTCGCGCGGTTGCAGCCGATTGTTCGCGGAGAGTCAGGCACGAACGAGGATTTGGGATAGTTCGAGTGAAGTGTAGAATATCGTGTTAATTTTTTAGATTAAATCTACTTAATTCTACCCCCTGTTATCGTATCTGCTTCATTCTTCAGATTCGAATGTTGACTATAAAATCGATGACGTTTCTAACATTGTATACGATTTGGGATGTACAGAGATCTTGGTCTAGTATTATTGAAAACGTGATATGGAACAGGAACTGTACGAATATTCGTTAAGTAGACGTGTATCATACGATAGTATACGAAGGTATAAATAAGCAATTTATTTTTGACAGAGTTTAGAATCTTGAGATTTCTAAAAATATAAACCTATTCTTTTATAGCATTGTTGGGACAGGGTACTGTACCAATATATTTTTACACCTATAGTAAATTATTAATTACAGTTATAGTATAGTTGGTACGCATTTTTTATAGCACTATTGAGACAGGGTACTATAGAAATACTCTCTGTACCCATATTATGAAAGATTTCAAGTAACAATTTGTGATTCCTCTTTCTTCCCATTTTACTTCATATTTCTCTTCCTTTCTTCTCATTCTCTTTCCTTTTCTTTTTTAATTTTACTTTATTTTATGCTATGTCAACCCTGGTGATGGTCATTACACTTTTCGTATTAGGTGTTTGTCATTCCACTTTCAATTTATGGTGATTGTTGTTATGTAAATACTAATTGTAAATAATTATTTTACATATCGAAATTATTCCCCGCTTTGTTTGTCTGCCTGAGATCAGACAGCAGCTCGGCGTCTTTCGGAATAGGACACGGGACGGAAATATTGATAGCAGTTCGCTGCCAAGAATGTCACGGCTAAGCGGCGTGATGTTGGAGCGTATCGCGGCGGGGCGAGCGAATTTTTCGCCCGATTCTTTGGTGAATAGAGCCGGACGGGATCCGCGTCGCGGAACCACGGCACACGTGCCTCTATGTATAGCGATTCGCGCGCCATTCCGCTTTGACAGAGATAAATCGGCCGCGTATATTTAGCGGAACGCTCGGTTCCACGAGACGCCCGTGCGGTGGCTGACGAATGCTAGATAGAAACGACCGGTTCCTGCTGGCCTTCTCTAGCTTTAGGAACTCCAGAAAGGCAGCAACCCTGGGTTCCTCGGGTTTTCCTTTTATTTCCCGTTGCTGGTATCATTGACGAGACTTTGGCGTGGTCGGGGAAGGAGTATGGAGGAATCGGAAAGTTTCCTAGATTCGAAGCGGTTACCTAATCCTCCTGTAGTGTCGGGGTCCATCCTGACCCGAATCTGAATTTCTGAACTTGGCATTTCCGGTAGATAGGATTTATTTCCTGTTGACAGTGTTTAGGAAACTTGGGCGTAGTACGAATCACCTAACATAGAGAGAAAAGAGATACTAATTTAGTGTTGTGTTCATTTTCTTCTTCGACTATGATTCGATGGAGGGGATATTGTTGTCAATTGTGGAATTAAAGATTACTATCGTGGTAGTGATGAGTGGACCTAGCGATTGTCAACGCGAGTAGCGAGTGCTAGGAACGATGCGACAGTGGATCGAGAGTATGGTTATGTGTGTAAGAGGTGTGGTAATGGTGACACGAAGATTAATCAAATCCGAAAATCTCGAAAGCGTCTTATCTCGGAGAAGGTTTAGTTCACATTGTTATCTCACGTCATGAAACAAATAGGTAGCAGGAATCAGTTATTTTAGAACTTTCAATATCATTAAGGGAACTTCCAATATCCACCAGGTACAACAGACCTAATTTTATTATTTCAACGAGGATGTTTATGCTAGATTATCAGTAGTGTAAGAAGTATGTATGTATGAGTACGAGAGACTCGTTTGTAAGCTGCTAGTGAGAATTGACAGTCAGAGTTAGTCTAGAAAGTACTTACCTTCTAAGAGAGTACCTTCTTGTTTGCAGAAAGTCACATAGAGATGTGTATTTTATCCAATACGTAATAAATATTGTTAAATAGACAAGAAAAATTCTAGCCACACCTATTTTTGCAAATTTGACTGCTCGTCCTACGCCAATGAGCGTATTAATTATACTAATATCGTACAGTTGGGATGAAAGTTCATGCTGCTGTCTATTGGCTGCTGGATCTGCCCTGGAAACGATTTGTGTAACAGAATTTGCGAAAACAAAGTTGTTACCGTTGCTTGTCAGGGATGCCAAAGCCTGTTTGGGATTAATTAAACTATCTTGATAATACCCGGCCTGTGACAAAGGGTTCGCACATGAGACGTCTCTAATTAGCCGATGCAGATTCGTAGACGTTACCCTAGGAAGCATGCAAAGCTTGGCAACCTTCCCCTGTATAAGAGATCATCCGTGTCTTTTACCCTAACTCCGGTCACGTAATTTCAAACGAAGTATTGTACTTCGATGCAGGTCTCACATGCGCAAAACTAGCAAACACTTTCAGCTAGATAGCACCTAAATAGGTGTCTCTCGAGAGCACAGTCCGTTAGAAACAGCGAGAAAAACGAGAATAGTTGTTTCACGGCAGCAGAAGACCAAGTTGCTCATCCATGCCTTCGATTCCGAAGTTTCAGCACAAGTGCAGTGTCGTTCCTTGCACAGTTCTGCCAGAAGACACTCCTGGCCACCCACAGCTAGATCCTCCAGGAATAGTGTCTATTCTGAAAGGCAACGCAGTTAGTTTGCCATCTCCGAACTTTCTCACGCACCTCGTGAGAAGACAAACCAGGACTCGATCTTTGTCAGACTCTAAGTCATTGGCACACACTTGCCCACTTACCTGAGAGCTACCTTTCTTGCTCAGAAAGGCAGAAGGGGTCGGAAGCGGGAGAACTTTTAGAGGAAATGACAGCGTTTAGAGATACGTAGGCTTTGAAAGGATTGACACCTTGGCGATCGGGAGCCCACCTTTTACACGTGAGCTGCGAGCTACCTTTCTAGGTACGAACAGATCGAAAGCGAAAGAACTTTCAGAGGAAATGACAGCGTTTAGAGATATATAGGCTTTGGAGGGATTGACACCCCGATGATCGGGAGCTCACCTTTTATACGTGAGCACCTCATCGTCTATTGTCTTCGCAGGGGGCACGCACCGCGGAACATTCTTGTGGTGGCATCATTCGTACCCTTGCTAATAGATGGATTTCTACTCCCTCGCAAATTCTCGGTAAAATTCTCTGTTTCCTATATACAGAATTTCTAAACTATCCAATAGTATCCACGTCTAAGGCAGGGCCTGCTAGGTAGCCTCACTGATGGGTCCACTAGCAGGCCCAGGACGTAGGAGGGATCCCTTCCTTTTCTCTTCGCTTCTTCTAGAACCCCCGTCATATCCGCGGGGGATGACACTCCATAGGCTTCTTGTTTTGTTGGGGATACGTTCTCGATGGTTTTGATCATCCTAGAACCGTGATCCATGACACGTACCGATTTGTAACCGGCTATCGAACATTCCCGATCTTTCGAGGTCGCTACAAGCCTCTAACAGGTGGCATACTTACGATACACCGTAACCCAATTGCCGATATCGCGTAACATCCTCGACTTGGTGCAATCAACGCGAAAGGTGCAAGCTGTTAGACCCGGCCACCTCGTTACGTCCATGAAGCGTGATCGATCAAAATGACTGATGTCCCATCATAAGCAAGCCCCCCTTAACACTTTGCAAAATGTCTCGTTTCCTTCGGTCGCTCCCTCATCCACCCTCGCCGCATCCGCAGCCCCGAGTTTCCAATCATGCTCTACTCTTTTCCCAGCCATCGCGCCTATCTTCCTGTATGCACACCCGCATCGATTGCGAAAGAACCCGATCTTCCGGACGGTTTCTCCGGCTGGCTCGTAAATCGAGTAAATCGGGATCGCCGATTTAGTGCTAAATCGGAAGAGAGCAGCGGCCATTATGGCCTTTATCGGGCCGCCACCTGCTGGTGCGAAGATAGAACGCGACACGGCGATTTGCATAAATACCCCACTGGACCTCTCTTTCTTCCCAGAATTGGCTAAAACTGGCCAATTACTCGGCCAGTTTCGTCATGGCCGCTGCCGATTCCACTGCCATTAATCGGGCTTTGCGTTCGTGGGAAATCGCCGAACGCTTCCGGTATCCCTCGCTCTTAACACTGGGTGTCGCCGCGGGAAATTTTGCATAGAGAGATGGTGCAGAAATGGTAGAGAAATGGTGGAGAAATGGTCGAACCGTGTAACGGTCCACGGATTCGACTCGTTTCGTCACGGCTGAAGGCTCGCCCGCTCTTGACTTAACGACGAATAGAGATCTTCGTCCCAGCCCACTCGAATCAGACTACCAAATGCACGGCTGCTTAAAACCCGCGAGTCCATGGAAACGGTGTCTAAGGATTTTTATGATTCTTCCCAGTTTCACGCCAGTGTCGTTCCTTAGTCATCGAGAGCCTATGATTCCCACGATTCTGTTCGCTCTTACCGAGTACGCGCGGTGTGCACGCGTGAGCTTCGAGCGGTTAGATTATCGATTGTAGACATCGTGGTTCCAAGATTTTGGGATTTTATTGTGCCATTTGTCACGACTCTGCTCGTGAACTAAACAGTGCTCGAGAAAATACAACGTGGTGAGAGTCCAGGTTCTAAATGTGGTTATTAACACGCAGATTTCTTAACTCATTGCCTTTCTTAGGGATATTCAGGGGTATCTTGCGATTTTGGGAAGAAACCTTGGCGAGTTTATGGCTGATGCATTGGTAAATAGTAAGGAGACTGAAAAATACGCGATTTTGGCTTTTTAAAGAAGAATCCAGGGTTTTCCGATCACAGGAAGCGGGGCGAGGACTGCTGGAAAATAGAGAGAGTCTGAGATTCGAGGGTTGACGCTGGGAGGAAGTTGTTCTTGTGGACAGCTGGGGTAAGGGATGCATTTGCAAGTTGGTATTCGTTAATTGCGCATGGCAAAACGGGTGCGTCGTAAGGAAGGGATGGATGGTGGAACCAGCGGCCGGAAGTGGTCCTTTCTGGCTCGGAGAGGGGAGAAAAAATAGCGCAAACATCCTTGCCTTGGGGCGGTAATGAAATCTCGAAGTTCCCCGCCGGATTTCGAGGGCCAGAGTGGCTTAGTCGACGAGCTTGCTGAATTTTGACCGGTCCGCAGAGGGAAAGTTGGGTTTTTCGGGAAGTTCCCGGCGATATAGAGCATGCTCGGAACTTTCGGTTTGGATGAGAACGGGGTGGAGTTTGGGAACCAGGGGGCAAAGTGAAAACAGGCGATGAAGTGGAAAAACGAAGTTTCGACGCGACGAAAGTTGGATCACGTTGTTTCTGTTTCGCCGAAATGGTAATTGACAACGAGGACCTCGATTGTGGGCAAAGCAAATGGAGGATGAGCTACGAGCTACGGTAGAACGCAAATTTGGGGTACCAGGACTCGTTTGCAATATTATTTAAGTAAATTTCTGTTTGCGTGAGTAGTTTCAATCATCTTATACTTTATTTCTAATCTTACAATTTTTGAATTGTAGAATTATTAAATTTCTAAATCTTCGAATTCTAAAAGTAAAAGAATTTATAACTCTACGGTCTTGCAAGCAAATTTAGGGTACCAGGGCTGATCTGCACTACTATTTGAATAAATTTTTGTTCACGTGAAAGGTGTTAGTTATCTTATATTTCACTTGCAATTTTACAATTTTTAATCTCAGAATTGTCAAATTTCTAAATCCTGGAATTCTAAAATTAAAATATTTTAGAATTTCATTAGTCCAGTAAATTCGCCACCGAAAGTTTCCTTCTTTTGTTACCAAATTTACAGACAATTAGAGCGAATTTACAAGTATCGTTATATTTGACAACTCATAAAATTTCGACGTTGACAGTCTGATCCTGTCAATGGATCCATGAGTGGTCCATAACTTATAGTCCTACCCCCTTTCTCGAAATTCCGATCGAACAGCCTGGATCGCTGGAATCGGGTCGTTAACCCGAAACAAAAACGAAAGAAGAATCGCGAAAGAAGGAAGTCCAGTTGAACCATTGTGAATTTTTCCCGGGCAAACTTTTTCCGTCAGCGGGAACAGTAACAACGTCGAAAACCTCTTTTCTAGCCCCGAAGATCGCCGCGACGGGGAAAACGAAGAGGTCGAAATTTCGCTTCCGCCGAAGCAGACTCTTCTCCAGTCCACAGCTTCGTGGCGATATTTCTATGTCTCGCGGAAGTTCGGGGAACAGCAAAGTAGCCGAAAATCTGGAAAACACCTTCGAAATCCAGCGTCGGGACGTCTGGTCGACGAAGCGACTCAGATCCGAACCGTCAGTCCTAAGTCCTCGAAATGGACGTTCGTACGTGTAAAATATCACCGCAAGGTGGCCGATATTTTTATTCCTCGCGAAAATTCTGTCATCGAGGATCATCGTAGCAGTCCAGAGTCAATAAAATTTATCAAAAATCGAGCGTCGCGGCGCTTGGTCAACCAAGCGACTCAAATCCGAACAGTCAGTTCTAGGATCTTGAAATGGACGTTAAAATGTGTCAAATATTATCGGATGGTGGTCAATATTTTTATTTCTCGCGAAAATTATGTCATCGGAGATTAACGAAGCGACCCAAGATCCGAAACATTCATTAAAAATGGAGTGTCGAGGCGCTTGGTCTATCAAGTGACTCAGGCCCGAGTAATCGGTTCTATGGCCTCGGAATAGGTGTTCAAATGTGCAAAATATTTTCGGATGGTGGCCAATATTTTTATCTCGCGAAATTTTAGTCATCGAGAATCACCGAAGCAACCAAAAATCGGAAAAATCCATTAAAAATCGAGCGTCGCGACGTCTAGTTTGCGAACCGATTCCAATCCGAACCGTCAGTCCTAGGATCTCGAAATGGACGTTCGAATCTGTCAAACACCTCCAGAAGGTAACAAATATTGTTATTTCTCGCGAAATTTCAGTCATCAAAGATTAACAAAGCAACCCAAAATCGCAGAAATCTATTAAAATTCGAGCGTCGCGGCGCCAAGTCCACGAGCCGATTCCAATCCTAACCGTCAGTCTTAAGATCACGAAATGGACGCTCGTCTGTATGAAATATCATCGGAAGGTGGCCAATATTTCTATTTCTCGCGAATAATCCGTCATCGAAGGTTAACAAAGCGACCCAATCCGTGCGAAAATTGGAAGAATTCATTAAAAATGGAACCTTGCGTTGCCTAGTCCACGAACCGATTCCAATCCGATCCGTCAGTCCTAAGACCTCGAATCGAACACCCAATTGTGTCAAATACCATCGAATTAATGCCAATATTTTTATTTCTTTCGAAATTTCAATCATCAAGGTTCACCGAAACATTCCAAAATCGGAAAAATTCATTAAAAATCGATCATCATGGCGCCCGATCTGCCAAGCAGCTCATGCCCGATGTAATCGGTTCTAAGACCCCGAGAGAACATCCAAATATGTCAAATACCAACGAATGAATGCCAATATTTTTATTTCTCTTAAAATTTTAGTCATTAATGTTCACCGAAACATTCCAAAATCGGAAAAATTCATTAAAAATCGATCATCATGGCGCCCGATCTGCCAAGCAGCTCATGCCCGATGTAATCGGTTCTAAGACCCCGAGAGAACATCCAAATATGTCAAATACCAACGAATGAATGCCAATATTTTTATTTCTCTTAAAATTTTAGTCATTAATGTTCACCGAAACATTCCAAAATAGAAAATATCCATTAAAAATCGATCACCATGGCGCCCGATCTGCCAAGTTGCTCAGGCCCAATGTAATCGGTTCTAAAACCTCGGGAGAA
>NW_016912621.1:0-322 GCF_001483705.2 Eufriesea mexicana
GATGTATGTACGTATGGATGTACGAATGTATGGATGTATGGATGGATGGTTGAATGTGTGGATAGATGTATGGATGGCTGCATGCATGGATGTATGTATGGATGCATTTACGGATGTATCTGTGGATGTATGTATGTATGAGTGTTTGGGGGTATGCACGGATGTATGGATGTACGTATGGATGGATGAGTGCATGGATGGATCGATTTATGGATGTATGGATGTGTGGCTGTATGGATGTATGTATGGATGAATGTAGTGTTGTATGTATGGATGTATGGATTGATGTCTGTATGGATGCATGTATGTATGGATGGATGGG
>NW_016912622.1:0-415 GCF_001483705.2 Eufriesea mexicana
GTAGATTGTATTGGCGTGCTGTAGACATTGCAATGATGATGACTGTGGTTGGAAAATTCATTTTTATTGAGATTTTCGGCTAATATCGTGTTGAGTTAACTTTCTCGCATATATAAGGTGGATAGATTCTATTGGCGTGCTATAGGCATTGCAATGCAATGGAATCCTCCTGGAAAATACAATTTTATTGACATTTTCGACTAATTGCGTCGCGAGCTAACTTCCTTGCGTAGGTAAGGAGGAAAGATACTATTGGCGTGCTATAGGCTTTGCAATGCTATAGAATCTTGCTGGAAAGTTCAATATTATTGACAGTTTCGACTGTTATCGTGGTGAGCTACCTTTGCTGCCGAAATAAGCACGGTAGATTCTATTGGCGTGCTGTAGACATTGCAATGATGATGACTGTGGTTGG
>NW_016912623.1:0-14929 GCF_001483705.2 Eufriesea mexicana
ACCAGCTCCATGTTTTACACTCGATTGTAAATTTCGTAGATCCAATTCGGTATTTGGCTTTCTTCAAACTAATATTCTACCGTCGGATTTAAACATGTTAAATTTGCATTCATCTGAAAACAGGATGTTGCTCCAAAATGTTGAATCCTTTGTTATCAATTTTTTGGCAAATTCAACCCTCATCTTTCGATTTTTTCCCGATATGTATTGCTTTCTTCGCGCAACACACGCAGAATATCCTGCAGTTTTTAATACCCTTCGCACAGTTTTCGAACTTACTTCTTTTTGACACACTTTATTTAATATCATTCTGAGTTCTGAAGAGTTTAATTTAAGATTTTTCTTCATTTCGTTTACAATTTTACGTTTTTCTCTAACAGATAACTTGGGAGGACGATCACATCGATTCGCACTATCAAAATCTGTTTGATTTATAAATCGTTTTACAATGCTTCTAATAGTGAAACGACTTTTGTTAACAATTAGTGATATTTCGCTGTAAGATTTTCGCATTTTATACATATTTAGTATTATTTCTCTCCATTTGTCGCTTCTTTCGCCTTTCTTGACATTATTACTTTTTCTTACTTTCCTTGTTGTTAAACGACTGAAGTTTAGGGTGATTGTTGTTAAAAATGACTAATCGAGGTGTCATCTAACTAGATTTTAAAATGTCGATCGGAAATTTTTCAAACAAATGCAGATATACTACATTTAGCATCGTGTGCCAATACTTTTGTCCACCCATAAAATGTTCGATAAATGCATTTTTGTTATTGTTCGATGAATCATTGTATTTATATTATTGCTTCTACTATGTAATAAACTGGAATAGATAATAGAGGAAGATGTCAAAAAGTCTTTCCTTCAAATCAATTTGTTTAGTAGTTATAAGCACTTGTACCACGACAACCATGCTATGCCAATACTTTTGTTCAGCACTGTACGTAGGAAAGGAATAGGTACGACCCTGCTCGAATGTAAGGGATGTTTATGACAAAGCCGAATGCGATGAACGAGTGGAAGTTTATGAATGTGGCTGGGTGTTTAGGATACGTGATCCACCGATTGAGAAAGGGAACACGAGTATAAGAGAAGACAAGAGTGCAAGGACGCAGTGGAGTCAGTATGTGTTTTGCAGTCAGCCATAAAGATTATTGAGAAATAGCGAGTGAGAGTTTGACGAGAGTTATTAGCGCTTGGAATAAGTTTTAGTTTAGAATAAACCATTTTTATATTTACATCACTGTTTATTCTGTTGCTTACTCAACATTCTTACATATATAATATTGTACAACAGATCAACAATATTTCATTTATTCATTTATTTTGCTATTATTTTCAATTGTTTACATTCAATTGTTTAACAATAAATAGGATTTTTTAGTATACACACATTAACCCCTTGCTGTACCATTTAGCTGAACGGAATCCCCGGGCCTAAGCGGTAGGAGACGACGCGCGCTTAACAGGCAAGAGTGACGATCGAAAACAGTAGCAATACGAGACGAAATGCGAATACCCGTGATATAATCACTTGTTTTACGCAATACAGCTCTTGTGGACGTCAATACTAGTTCTTCTATTGTTTGTATACATGGGAACCAAATCCTCAGTGCTGAAGAATTCCTCGCGTCCAGTAACCGGCAGCAACAAAGATTGCCAAATATATGTAGGAATGGTGAGCGTGGTCGGTCTTATGTGCAGTAAACGACCGCTCGCGGAATATTCCGCGCTCGAACGACGACAATTCCTACATATATACAATAACTGAATACACATAGAAAGTACCGAACTTTGAACAATTCAGCATTTAGGACTTGGCTGTTAGGAGACCGTAAAGGGTTTCTTAGACCTACTCCTTGTTCCACATAAGAACGCTTCAAACATCGAATCTTAAATAATAAATACCTAAACTCTAAATATCATTTATTCTCATTGTCAGTCAAACTCGGTCATTCTGACAAACAAATCTGTCTTCTGATATCTGCGCAATCACTCTCGTCATCATTGCAATCAGACACACTCATTCACATTCTGTATTATTGGTCATGCACAAACAAATTTATTATGTCGTCGGCAGCATTTCTCGGGTCCAATAAATATCGTTCAAGTACACTGTCAACGATGTCTGGTGACATCGCCGGTATCGAAGGGATCTGGTATAAGATAGTCACAATTAAAAAACACGTTTTGCACTTTGCCAACCTCTCTGAGTGCCGATAGATGTTCCATCGCTGGACCGAGCTACGGTTACCTCGGCTGCGCTGTTATCATTCACGTGCATCACTCGCTCGCATCGTTGAATTTAGCACGCTCCATGCATGTTCGTTGGAAAACACATGTAGATCCTACCATTTCGAAAAAAGCTCAACGTCGACAACCAACGTCTGCTCCTTCCTTCTGTTAGCGCTCGTTACCCCTGGAGTCCACGCTCTGTCCCCAGGATAGTTTCATCCGGTAATTTTATAATCTACGACTCATCATTGGTCACACGACTCTGCATTTGCTTCGAGATGGAGTTTGCAATGATACTATAGCTAATTCTACGACATTCGCTTCTTCCTCGGCTTCACGTTCGAATGGACTCCCATCGGACGTTGAACCGCAGTTGCTCGCAAATTTCACAGCGGTTTCCTCTTCTCTGTCGACTCGTGGATCCTCCATCTCATCGAAATTGCTAGGCATCGAAATGCTAATTTCGTTCGCGGTGCCAAGTGTGTCTGTTTTCAAAGGGTGTACAAGATTTTCGAAGAGTTTGTAATTGAATATGACGTTTTCTCATTAGCAACCATTGTAGCATTTCTTGTCTATCTCGAGGTGAATCGCAATTCTTGAGGAAACTTGAATTTGGCAAACGAGCTGTATTTGACAGATAGGGATTATTTGTTCCAGAGACACGATTTACTCCGTCCATTTCGCAAATATCAACTCGAAACACCTCCGGGGTATAATCACGAGATCTTTCACCGACTTCCCGTATCCTTTTGATGGAAACGTTGCCGGTCTCGAGCTACAGGACAAAGTCCGTCAGGAGGTCTGTGCTTAGTAGCAGCAGTTCGTGTTGGATGAGCTGATCTAGCACAACGTATACAGTGATCGGAAACGCGTCGTTTTCTATACTTATGTTTTTTTGCAGTTCCCCTAATGTCTGGCTCGAATCAAAACCGTCACCTCGAAACGTTAATTTCCTATTTCCTAATCGCGGCGTGCCTGTGCGAATATACGTTTCAGCGCATATCGATTTGAATTCGCTCTTGATATCGACGAATACTTGCTGTCCGCCTTGCACAGACACGCGTCTTCCTCCGCTTGAGGGATGCTGTAGCTGTTCCTTACAGGATCTCCCTTTGGGCAGTTTACGAAGAGGTGTGTCCATATTTTCTGCAGCTGATGCACATCGTGTACCTGCTCTTCGCAAGACAATCAGAACACCCAAATGTTTGGACGATCCGTCGCTACACGACCTGGTCCTCTTTCTCTGAGACATCGTTCCTCCTGCGCCAGAAAACTTTTGCGAACGCTTCTAGGAGGTCCGCCGTTTTCGATTCGAAAATCGACATGGGCCTAATCTTGAAGGAACTGATCAGGGATTCTCAACACGATGTGCTCTGTCAATATTTCTTCCTCCTTTATCTGGACGTTATCCGCTAGTATCACTTTCTCATGGAAGTGCAGGAGGGAGGGAGTCCTCCCCGCGGTTGTTGTGCTGAAGTCGGCTGGTCGTTGGTATTCTCGTGTGGCGGCGGTACTAGAAGGGACGAAAGGAAAAGGAAGGGATGCGTTTCGTCCCGGGGCAAGTCGACTCAGCAGTAAGGCTACCCTAACAGGCTCTGTCTTAGTTGGGGAACACTATTGGAAGGTCTGGAAGTTATACGTATAGGAAGCTGAGGTTTTTCGAGGACTTACGAGAGAGTTCTCAAACCTCCTTGAAGTTGGGATCCATCTAATGGCGTGGATGAGAATGATGGCCGCTACAGAATCGCCCAGTGTCTCGCTCGTCTTTCATGCTCGCTCCTCGAACTATTATCTTCTTATCGCTTTGACCAGTTGGCGATAGAACATGCCACACAGTTTTTCAAGAAACCCGTCTATCGCAATGTCGATGAGAGTGAGTTTCCAGTGGACCCAGTCAAGAGCCCTTCCTCAGAGATGGGGATAGTTTGTATGCAGTCCGCAGTAGGTGCACCTGCTTCTACGAACGCACGTACTGATTGCTCGATCCGTCATAATAGTTCCATAGTTCGGCAATAGCAGTGATGCTCATATCCATGCCCTCCGGTTCCATGGTGTCGTTTGGTATCGACGACACTAGCTGCGGAGACAGCACTGACAATTACTGCAATTGTTCCAATATTTTGATCTTGTAGCTCCTTCCTGAGGAGATCCTCAGGAGCTTTCCTCTGGTTGACAGGGTTCTCAGAACGCGGATTGCTCCTTGCCGACTTTTCTTCCGTCCCAAACATGTTTTGGGATTGCGGGTTACTCGTTGCTTCCATCAGTCGGGTCATGCACTCGATCTTCTTTCCCGTCGTACACGGACCAACAAATCCAAGTATTTTACACAGAGTATCACACTGATGCTACAGAGCGTTAACAGAACGATATTCCACACGTGTTAGAATACAACGCGGGGTTACAACGAGCACACTTGCTCACGACTGTGTCCTCTGGGTTACTCTTAGAGTAATTCTAAGTTCGTTGCGTTGAACCAGCTTTAATACTGCTCTCGACATTGATACCGACTCACTCTCGAACACTGTGCGAACACTCATTTTGACTGAGACTCAAATCCTAAGTGCTGAAAAACTCGTGTTCGGTGACCCGAGACAATAAAGAGGTTTGACGAATATATACAAAAGCTGAATAAATATAGAAATTACCGAACCCCAAATTATTCAGCATTTAGGACCTGGCTATTAGGAGACTGTGGGTCTAGGTTTTCGAGACCCGCTCCTCGTTCCACATAGGAACACTTCAAAGATCGAATCTTAAATAATTAATGCTTAAACCTTAAACGCCATTCATTCACCGTTCCCACATATACGTTACGAGATTATTATATTTTATGGTACATGATAAATAACGGATGCGAAATTTCATTTTATAAATAAACAATACCTCAATTAATTTATAGTTTTCTGAGCATCTTCGAGTGGTCCTTTGTTCGAGGGAACATAATACATTATAAGAGTCGTAATCAACACTCTTGGCGTAGTGGTAAGAACTAAATCAAAATTGTCAGTGACGAAAAATCATTCCACGAGTCTGACTCGTTTGATATTCGTGTTCGGTACAAAATTCGTGCCACGCGTCAGACTCGTTAAAGAACAGCAACCCGTTAAAATAAATTCCAGAAGTAAGTGTAGTTACTCTAATTGCAAAACTTTCTGTTTCTTTGCAAGTTTCAGAATACTCTATTAATCCATTTGCATTCAAGCGCGAAATATTCCGCAAATTGCGACAATCTACTATCACCAAACGCGGAATATTTCGCGAACCCGCGACTGTCTACTATCACCGAGCGCGGAATATTTCGCAAGCCCGCGACTCTACTATCACCGAGCGCGGAATATTCTATTAATAAAATAATATTTGTTTCTTTCCTTTTTCATAAAAAAAATGTAAAATGCGATGTTTGCGATGTAACATTGTGTATTAATCGTTTTACACAGTACAGTTTTAATAAACTCCGCGATCAATTTGGATGTGATTTACTGCACATAAGACCGACCACGCTCGGTGGTACGGGCTTGTCGTCAGTTGAACGTCGTTGATGTTTCTGCGCGGCAGCCTAAGTAGAATCATGATGCAAATGGTTAAGGGGGTAGGATAATTTTAAATTTTGAAAAATTTTAGATCTTGTTTTAACTCTTTGCGGCACAGGATTACACACAATAAAATAGATCCAAGTTGCATAGAAATTTTATTGCGTTTTAAATGAAACAAAATTGGTATATTTTTACTAATAAAGGAATCACATAATGTAAAAACATAAAACCAGGAAAAAAATATTGTCGCAATAAACCTTCCGCTTGTGACAATTGACGAACCTGTACTGGCATGTTGCATATTGCCAACACTCGTGAATACATTTATAATGTTTGTTGATGGTATTAGCAACTGCTTTACATAAATAAGACGAAATAAGCTATTGCAATATTTCGAGGTAGGTCTAAAAATGTCCCACCATGCATTACGGTGCATTAAAAAGGTGAGACACTTTTGATCTCAGCGTGCCCAAAGAGTTAAATGGTAGTCTGAAGTCTTGAAAATAACGTACGAAAGCTTTCAACCTTTGAAACAAACTATTTTTTGACGTAAGGAAGTCAAAATCGATTCGCAATCCTGCGTATCGTAACGCATCGCCGCGTGTATAACGACTTGACCTAACAGTCTATCTGCATGGAACCGGTTCTATAGACTGTAATATTAGGAAAGTCGAGGAGTAGACATTATATATTTCTACTTTTGGTCTACTTTGGGAGGATTTATCCAGAATTAAATCGAAATTTTGATATTACTATTTAGCTTTTAGCTCCAAAAAAGTTTACTCAACGCCATTATAAACGTGAAAATTGCTGGTTATATTGCTGCGAATATTTTCAACAAAGGCTTTTCCAGTGCCTTATGAAGTATGAGCATTATGAATTTAATCATGAGACCAATGTCTGCTGCATTATACATTTGAAAAAATAATAAAAAAGAACACTTGATAGACGATCGTTTAAAGACTCTGAAAAAGATCGGCTCTCCCGTAGATTCAGTTTATCAGCCATTTAATAAACTAAAGTTGAAATAGATGGTCACATGTATGAGGCAGCAAGTGAAAAATACAGAGGATAAATGTGAAGAATTATTTTCCGAAACTTTAAACGCGATTTTCTCGAAACTATGTTTCTGAAAATAATCAACAAATTATTATGAAATTTTACAGATATCCTTATTACAACGTTTATTAGTTATTGCATCCGATTTCTCTTTTTTTTTTTGAAATTATTAACAATTTCAAAGGATAGTAACGAAAAAGGAGGAAATTAATTTCAAAGAGAATTGAAATGTCCAAACGTTAGTGTCTAAAGAATATGTTATAGTTCCAAGTTCCTTGGGACTACTTTATGTCTCTAACTCTATTTGGCTAGAATTCTGCACATTGGAACGTCATATTCAAAAAAATTACTTGAGAATGATGACGTCACAAAGCTAAATAAGCAATTTTCTTTTTAAATTTCACGCTGTTTTACATAGCTTATAAAATGTTGAAACGACTCACAATGGCTTCTGCCAATCAAGCGATTACTTTCTCTCCGGTACTATTTTAAAGTACCACTAATTTTTGAGTTTGTCAAACTGAATCTGCCTTCTTAAAAGAACGGTACATCCTGTATTTCATGTGTGCATTTTGTCCATTTAAGCAAGTGCTTTTAAGGAACTACGCGATTTTCGGACACTGACGGCATGTGATCGGCATGGAGCGATTTTAAAACTCCTTAGGTATGTTATCTTTGAACGAACATGTACTTTACAATTTTCGCCAACGTATTTCTACTTTCTCCGTTTACATTCGAATAAATAATATTTCACGCCAACAGCATAAACCGAGGAAGCGACCATTAGATTCGTATTATTCGAATTTGGATTATATCTACAGTGATAGCAAGTTTAACAGGAATAGCAAGACGCGTGATTGTATGAATAATTAATCGTAAGTAGTTTTCGTACATCATTTTCTACTTTCAAGGACCAAGGATGACCTACTGTAATTTTTGAACGCTTCCCCGCCAACAACGCGATCTGTATGACCATACATTACCTTCGGATGATTTTATCTGATTAATCGGTTGCTTGGTATTTATAGCTAATTGAACTAACGATAAAGTGGTATGCATGGACATCAATATAACTGATAATTTCATGTTAATATACTCCGTATTTGCATCATTTGTTCAATGTGCCTTATCGTTAATAGCAATGTGCGTCATCTATTTGAGAATAGGGTTTTAACTATGGGCTAGTACACCACCTGGAAATCCAGAGTTCCTACGCGATAGAACTTTAATTCATAACAAAATATGGTAAATACAAGATAAGGTAAAACTACATGGATTTATATTAATCTAGAATTTAACAAGTATTAATTTTTCGTTATTGTATTTACAGATAATTAAAATGATTGTTGTAATTGTAACCCTCTTCTGAATAAGTTGATTACCTTTACAAGTATATAACGTTATCGTATATTTTCACGCTTCGAGTAGGATATAAGTAATAGGTCTTTTGCACGACAGTTTAAAATATATCTGATGATACTAATTGTTAGATTAATACGCGAGACAATGCTTTATTCGCTTACGTGAAATTTGGCAAGCCGCGGAGCATATTTTCTATGTACTATTTTTGCATTTTTACAAATAGTCCTTTATCCGGTATGAATTTGCTATACGGTATCGCTTTCTGTAGACTTTTCTGAAGAAGAAATCATTCGCAGAGAATGTTGCAATGATCTTCAATGATAACAGTACGGTAAAATATATGGTGTGCAACGCATTCGTAAATGCTAGATTTGGTACCGTTTGACATCTATATTCTGGGTATTACTATCTCATGGAATATCATTGTAAAAGGATAGTGCATGAAAACAAATAACTGCATAGTGATATGTGTATTTTAAAGAACACTAAGTCCAAGTCGTCGTAACTTATACTTTTTCCATTTTTATATCAGGCGGGGACAGGACAGTGCAATAAACCCCTACGATCCTACTTTCAAACCTTACTTCCCCTGCCCGAAATGATCAACCTCCTGCATAGTTATCTGGCACCATGCCCAAAAATAGATTTCTTATCCTTAAAAATTTAACCCTCTTCACAAACGCTTCATTCCGATTTCCCATGCCGCCAGACATCTTATCATAGAACTAACCCTCTCTATAAACATCCCATCTCGATTTTCTAAATATCCTATCTTAGAACTAATCACGAACACCCTACCTCCATTTCCCACGTCACACTTAAAACCAGAGGTATCACGAAACTCACTTTTCTCCAATAATCATAAATATCATTCCCCACTCTTTGGAACCACCCCCAAAAAACTCATGTATAAAAGCTGACCGAGCTAGAGAATAAAACAGTCTTAAGCATCTCATCAAAGTATACAGAGATTCGTTCAACCTTTACTCGCGAGTTGCAAATGTCACTACGGTACATTATAATTGCGCTGCTGGTAAAGACCTATCGATACTACGATACAATAGATACGAACACTTAAATATCTCGACTCTGCATCGTCCGAAAATTTCAACCTTGTTCCAACTCGACACTTTATTGTCTTCGGGAGTTGTTTGACTCCAACCACCTTTCCCGTGACAACAGCTTGACGCATTCAGAAATTCGACTTGGAAATTAAAGGAACGCCGGAGAGAAAGTTATCACTTGATCGGTAGAAGCCTTTGTGAGCCGTTTCAGCATTTTACAAGTTATGTGAAACAGCATAAAATTTAAAAAGAAGTTACTAATTTACCTTTGAGACGTCACCATTCTGAAGTAATGATTTTCAATTCACCTTTCAGTGTGCAGGATTCCAGCCAAATGGTGTTAGTGAGGGTAAAAAATCAAAAAGGGCCTGAAACTGTAACATATCTTCTGGACCTTTGACTCTTGTTGGCATCTAAAGACAGAAAATTTGCGATTATGATGCTGCAGGCGCCTAAAGACGCTTAACCCTTTCGCTACAACGGATGACTATTGTCACCGGTCACAAAAATTGAGTAACAAATTAAGATAAATACTATAGTTCCTCTTAACTTTCCTCGCAAAGAATTGCAAACTCAATCGCGATGGTCAGTTTTTCCTTTTCTTTTTTTCTTCAAAAGCTTTGTATCAAAAGACCGAAAGCTAAAGACTGCACGATCGTGATGATTCCATCTTTGACACGTCGTTTCGTTCTATTTCGAAAGAGTTGAAAATCTTACGCTTGTAATACTGCAGGCGCTTTAAGGCGCTTGGAAAACTTGTCCTTGTGATACTGTAGACGCTTAAAAATATTGCTCCTATGGTACTGTTACATTTTTAGTATGCACACTAACAATTCAATGCAGAATACAAAGAAATATATAATATTGTTTCAATGTTGTGCAATCCATTGTTTTCGTTATTTGAATATATTTGTTCCGAAATGCATTTGTAATGAAAAGTTTTACCGTTCTCGATGTACGTCGCGAATGAACCCTAATCCGTAGGGTTAGGAACCCCTAAGAATCTCTATCGTACGGCCGGTTAGTCTCAAAGTCTACCGTAGACCGTAGTCTACCGTCAATTCTTTGAAATATTAACAAAGTGGTAAATATTTGTATTTGATGTAGCAATTTTTTCCAAAAAACGTCTTTCTTCTTAATATCTTTTGAAATTATTAACAATCGAAGAAAAATCGTATTTTTATATTTTTTCTGAAAATTAATTTTATACGATGTGAGATCGATAAAATTATTAATTGGTACTTACCATATACATCATGTAAAGCTGTGGACAATAAAAGCAGCTTGCCATGGTCACCCAATCGCAAAAGAACCATAAAACGACGAATGTATTTGTATCTGGAACTATATTTAGTAATCAGTCATTGCGATATTAAATATTACATAAGAATAACAATAGATATCATTAGGTATATTTTGAACTGCCGTGCAAAAGACGCATTACTTATATCCTACTCGAAGCGTGAAAATATACGATAACGTTATATATTTGTAATGGTCATTTCAATAACGAAATCCAATAACGAAAAGTTAATACGTGTTAAATTCTAGATTAATTTAAATCCAGGTAGCTTTACCTTATTTTGTTACGAACTAAAATTCTATCGCGTAGGAACTCTGGGTTTCCCGGTGGGGTATTAGCCCATAGTTTAAGCCCTATTCTCAAATAGATGATGCACGTTGCTACTAACGAGAAGGCATATTGAACAAATGATGCATATACGGAGTATATAAACATGCAATTATCTGTTATATTGATGTGCTTGCATACTACCTTATCGTTAGTTCGATTAGCTATAAATACCAAACAACCAATTAGTCAGATAAAATCATACGAAGGCAACGATGGACATCCAGATCGCGTTGTTGGCGGTGAAGCGTTAAAAAATTACAGTGGGTGATTGAGGTCATCCTTAGTCCTTGAAAGTAGCAAAAGGTTGTACGAAAACTACTTACCATTACTTATTTACACAATTACTCGTCTGGCTATTCCTGTTGAGGTTGCTATCACTATAGATATAATGCATATTTTAATAATTACGAACCTGATGGTTCGCTTCCACGATTTCATGCTGTTGGCGTGAAATATTATTTATTCGAGTGTAAACGGAGAAAGTAGAAATACGTTGGCGAAAATTGTAAAGTACATGTTCGTTCAAAGATGACTTACCTAAGGGGTTTTAAAATCAGTTCATATCGATTACGGTCAGTGTGAAAATAATGATGTTTGTTGAAGGCACTTGCATAAATGGACAAAACACGCACATGCACTGTCTGCAAAATGTGGTGGACCTCGATGGTGGGCAGGATACAGCGGTGAAGAAAAATCTGTAAAGAATGAAAAAATATGTCCAGTAAAGGCAAAGAACGTACTTAACTATCGCACTAACCACAGTTGACAAAATTAGTACAGTAAACTATCAAAAAAAGATGACTAAGTTGATGATGACAGAAAAAGACAAATTGTTCCTAAGAAACAACATTTTTGAAAAATTTTCTGAATCTTTAGGTTCACAGTCAGTGGTTAGTACCAGAGCCACATGTCTTGGACATATGCTGAAGAAATTTCAGTGATTGAAACGTCGGTTCTTTTGTTCTGCTGTCCACCATGACCGAAAGCGGAGTTCTTTCGCTATAACTGTTAATAATTAATTAAATTACGTGGCAAGGAATAGCAAATAAGCCAATAATAATTAACCCTTTGCGGTCGATGTCCCCGTAGTTAGTGGGGACATTCGCAAGTCGAAAAATATAGAAAACTACAGGAGATTACAGAAATTAAAAATGTTGTATTTCCAGGTATTAGAAGTAGTATTAAACACAGCGAATCAGTTTTAACAAATTCTGTTTTAATATTTATATATTGACTTTAAATCCTGTACGGAAAAATCTAGAGCGAAATCTGCAGACCGCAAAGGGTTAAGCAAAGAATGAATTTAGAACTAAAGTATCTATCGAATTCTTCGTATCTTTTCAATGCGTATTAATATAACATCGACAATACCTGATATTACTGTTCCAATCAAGGATGATCCATACAATGCGAAGAGGAACATGTATGTTTTGTCTGCCATTAGATCACCTGAAAATTAATGAAAACATATGTAGGACTTTTTGCTAAATTATTCCTATGCAGACAGAGATCTGCGCGTCTAATAAACAACAACTCCCTTTTAATAGCAAAACAGATTTATTTAACTAAAATATTACACTAAGTTTCTCCCAACTCTAACTCTCAAACACACGATTCTCTATTCAATACGTCTCGACTTCACGCATTCTGCCTCGCCCGCGCCCTTGCATACTCATTTAATACCACACTTCTCGAGTATAGCCATAAGAATATCAATCATACCATACTATTGTCTCCATTTTAAAAACTACAAAACAAACAACTGACTCATACTCATATAAACACCGTTGGTTCCTATACCCCAACCGGCTCCGGATATGCAGTCGTTAGTGGTCAATTGATTCGGAAAATCGAACTCTACCGAAATGCTTCAATCCTTTCCTGTAAACTCAACGCAATGAAACACGCTATAAACTGCAAGGAAACCGCCGACAATCGGACCCAAGTGGTTACCGACAGACGGACAGCGGCGACTTTGTACCCGCGATGGTTTTCGAAAAACGACTCTCGACCGAGTAAGAAGTTGACGTATGAAGAATAAACTTTTTGAGATAAGGGACCTTTTATTAATTTTAACTCGAATCCCTTCGGTTCCTCGAACCACACCTCCTACAAAATAACACTTCGGCATGTATTGCAACTTCATAAACGCCATTACAGCGATCCAAAACCACTGGATCAACGACGTCGTCAACCAGGACTGTCAAAAATTTTTTATAGAATCAACCCTTAGAAACAATACCATAACTAATAATCTGTGTCTCTTCCCATGTTGGCACCTTCGGAAATGAAGCTGCCAGGCATGCAACAAACTCTGGCTCCTACAACCAGTGTAACGACAATCCACCACCGGAATCCTTATCTCACGTATTGAAACTAAGGATTGAAGATAAATGGAATAACAATTGAAAAAATTCACCCAACTATAACAGAAGAGAACTTCATAAAATGCATATCCCACACGCTCTCAAGACGTGACTAGGTCGTGATATCAAAGATCATACTGGGTCACACAAAGTTCACTCATCGATATCAACTCAACAGTGAGAAACAACCAACCTACGGACCATGTAAACTCTCCCTGACAGTGGAGTCCATGATATTTCAATGGAATAAACACTTCAGAGGAAAACATCAGCTCAATATAAAATCACTTTTTAGAAACATTGTGAAAGAAAAAGGATCAACTCAAAGTCTACTGTATCACTTAAAACGGACCCAATTGTACAACAAATTCTCAACTCGATTCTAGTTGCTAATAACCCACTCAGTTGTTGATGCGACTATAAAGCACGATTAAAGAAAAGGAAAATTCTGCGAATAAAATTTTACTGGAAATATTTACCTTAGGAGGGCCTAACTCGGAAGGAAAAGTCTCCTTCATTTCTGACCTTGGCGTGGACCGAGTTTCTCCTTCTTAGGGGAAGGTGCTTGTTTTCCGGACTAGGTTAAAAGGGGCCCGTTCTAGAAGATAGAGACAGTTGCAGTCATACAGTTATCAAGTCATTTCCATAGCTACAGAATTAGTTATCGAGTTATTGAATCAGTATCGAAGTCACATAGTCACACAGCTTAAAGTCGAGAGTCAAGATTTCGTTAGTCAGCAAGTCGTACGATTAAGTCATGTCAGAGATTCACTAGTAACGACATTGCTTCAGTGTTTCATTTAATTACCCCCACCTTGAACCCTTACAACAGTTTATAAAATCCAGATTTCTAGAATGAGTGTCAATATAAACGTTTGATAAAAATTGGGGGATTAGGCAAACTGCGTCACGTGCTCTCTACACTCTCACGGAAATAGCTCTGTTGCTCTAGAGAAACTCTCAAGGATATATGTGGGATTAGAATAAGTACGGCCCTGAAAGAATGTCAAGTGTGTTTGGGCTTAGAACGAAAATGATCGCGTGCAAGAGGATTGACTGCAATGAATGTTTATGATAGAGTCGAATGAGAGTTGAGGGATGCGTCCGAAGTGGTTGAAGTGCTTTGTCCACCGAGGTTGCGTGGGAAAGGGGCATGACTGGGAAAGAAAGGGATATGGATAAAGACAGGATGAATGGCTTAAATCGGGTGCAAGAACGCGGGCGAGTCTTCAGTCTCCAGTCTTTAGCGGTCTCCAAGAGTTCTTAAGCTAGTATCTAAAAGTATGTCAGTAAGAAGTCAAAGTCGAACGTACCCATAGCGAATCCCTCTTCTTTCATAGCCGTCAATCTATGTATAATCTTATTTTATTCTATTAAGAAGTAACAGCGCTATTTTAGCCAATCCACCTAACCCGATCCTACATATATATATATATATATATACCTTCCTTGAGCAACAAAAGAATTGAGAAGAAGTTTACATACATCGTAATTATTTTACAATTATAAATCCATAATTCCAATAGGTTATAAGTCTAATTATACGTTTCTGAATAAGTGAGAAAAGTGAAATGTGAAGAGTGAAAACTATTTCTGAATCGTGAACGATGAAACTGTCATAAGTTGAGAATGTTCGCTGTAATGTAATTTAAGAATAATCGAAAAGGCAGGAAT
>NW_016912623.1:16455-25399 GCF_001483705.2 Eufriesea mexicana
GGGGGGGGGGGGGGGGATGACCATTGGCCTTTAGTGAAAGTAGGAATGAGTCAATTGTTTTTGGACTCTGAAATAGGTCTGCGTTTATCAGCCAGGTCCTTCTAGTGACAAAGGGCCAACGAATCGTTAGTCATCCAACAACGTTTGAGCCAAGAATATTTAGTAGCTTATAACGAAACATTTGTCCCGTTGACGAGAATCACAAGTTTTAGATTCATAATTGCTTATGCGAATAAATTTAATTTATTAATCCAGAACATAAATGTCAAAACAGTATTTGCAAATAGTGAGTTAAAAGAGACAATTTATACAAAAGTACCTGCAGGAATTAAATGTAAAAAAGATCAAATCTGTAGATTAAATATAGTCTTGTATGGTTTTAAACAAGCAGCAAAGTGTTGGTTGGAAAAATTCTAAACGACTCCTGAAGAGAAAGGTTTCGAAAATTTCTCGGTTGATCGTTGACACTTACATTTTGGATAGAGGAAATATTTCTAAAAATATTTATGTAGTTTTATACGTGCATTATCTTTCAATTGCTACAGCCAATGTTGAAACCATGAACAGTTTCAAAGACTATTTAACTAAACAAAGCAGTTACATTAGAGAGGTTTTGAAGAAATTTAATATGGATAGTTGCAATTCGGTAAATACTCCTCTGGAAAGTAAATTAAACTATGAAGCCCTGAATTCAGATGAAGAATATAATGCACCTTGTCATAATGTTATTGGATGTTTAATGTATGTAATGGTGTGCACACGACCTGATTTTTGTGTTATTAGCATTTTGCGTTGGTACAATAAGGGAAATAAAGAACTACAGACTTGACCTAAAAGAGCTTTACGAGCTTGAAAGGTCCTATAGATACTAACTTGACTTGCACAAGGAATGAATATTATAACATTTTAACATGATATGTCGATTGCAATTGGAGGATGATACCTGCGATAGAAAAAGTACCAAGGGATACATATATAAATCGTTTGAAAAATGTATCGTTAGTTAGGACATGGAAAGGCAAAATTCAATAGCAGTGTCAAGTACTGAAGTTGAATATGAGACTTTATTTGAGGTGGTTAAAGAAGCACTATGGTTAAAGTGTTTGGCAATCAGTATCAAAATGAATATATCAGAAATCATTTTAACATATGAAGACAACAATGACTGTATTGGGTTGTATACCAAATAATTCGAGCAAACACGAAAGATCAAAACTTTTACGTGTTGATTTCAATTTGCCGGAGAAAAGGTAGAGAATAAAGTGATAACATTGAAATTAATTCCTACAGATGAACAGGTTGCGGATGTGATGACTAAACCACTGTCTGGGCCCAAAATCATAAGGATGAGAGTCGAAAAGTGTGTAGAATAACATATATATCTTTTTATCTGTTTAATTGTAATGTTATATAAATAACTTTCTTGAATAATACAAGAATTAAAAGGAGAGTTATATATACCGTAGTTATTTCACAATTATAAACCCATAATCCTAATAGATTCATTCCAGGTATTGTACGAATAAAACTTTGTTGGAATAATGCCTATCTGAGCGTACAACGAATAAAGTCACGTTCGAATGAGCTTTGTTAATTTGTTTGAATAAAATCGTTATTCGCGACGAATAATTGTTCCTTCGAGTAAAATCATTATTCGTAAATAATAAGTGGTTTTTCTTCGAATAAAATCGTTATTCGTAAATAATGAATAATTTTCCCCCGAATGAAATCGTTATTCGTTATTTACAAATAAATTTGTCAGATTTATTTACGTTATTCGTTGTTCGAATAAAATATGCCCAGCTATGATGTAATACAATCTTAAAATATATATGAAATATGTATGTAACAATAACACATTTACGATAAAAATTTAATTGATTCGAACGAACTTAAATATAAACGTAACAGGACAAATATAGTATTACTTATTATTTGCTTACCCTTTTTCGGAACTACTTGTTGCTGCTGACGATTCTGAGTATTTAGTTACTCTTTTTATTTTATATGCAGAACAGTTTGATAATTGATATCAATGCAATTGTTTGATCACTTGTTGCAATCGCGATGTATCAATACGACGATCGAAATTGTATTAGTTAACTGTTCCGCACCTTACGAGAGTTTGGATTGAAATGCGGATGCGGCCGCTGCTCGCGCTATTTATCTCGAATTTGCTGGAGGGGATGTTTATGGTGGGGCGGCAAATTTCAATGGGGTGTGCCTTGTAGAAGACCATCCTGGAACCTGCGCCGTTGATTCTACCCCTCGCACGCGTTTGTTACGAAAGTTAATTCGCAAATCAATTTTTAACCAACTTTTTCATTGCATTCGAAGAGCATAGCACGCACCAATATTAACGCCATACATACTATGAACCGGATATGCGACATTATTCTATTTAACTGTCTTTTCGACTAACTTTCAAAATCTAAATAGGAGAGTGTTTGTACGGAATAGCGAATAAAAGTGAATAGGTTATCGATGGACGCGTATTCGAACGTAGATGGCCATGAGTATGTCGAAAATTATTTATTGGGTATAATGATCGACTAGTTGCGAAAATCAAAAAGATATTAATCATTGCTACTGCTATTTATCGAAGTAAAGAAGCTAAAATCAAAAATCAATTCAAATAGATTGGTAAAAGCTACGTATTATTTCCTGTAATTACTAGATACTTCATATTGCTATAATTCACCGAATTATTTTTTCGTTTGACATGTATGCATAGTGAAATTAGAATAAAACTTTAATTCTAGTAGATTATAATAATCGATGCAGCGTAATATCAGAGTATCAAGACGGCAAGATTACGTTATAATTCTTTTATTTTCCAAATGAAAATATTCAACATAACGTTTACGATGTTGCATTAGGATGTAATATTTATTCTCCTAATGTCATTGTTTTACCAGCTTAATTGTTGGATTATTATTTAATTACTTCTCCATACAAGACGCTATTATAGTAACATCCACCATTCTAAAGATGTAGTATTCAGATAGAACGTTAATCCATTACATTATATTTGTATATCGATATGTCACGAATTCTTAACATGAATTTACACTTCTGAAGCTGCTGCGATTACATTACCGTGGCTTTATGCTAATGATCGTATAGCGGAATCGGTGAAACCATTTTTCAGATGAAACAAAGTATGGAGACGGTATAGACGTGCGTAGAGAGAAAGAGTACGAAGAGAACTGAAAATTTCGAGTGCGAGATGTGAGAATTGTGAGTGTTGGTTTTATATGCTTGAATGCGAATGGGGTTGAATAAGTGAAGCTCATTTGCGACGATATAAATATAACATGTGCGAATGCAGTCTAGTATGAATGACGTTTGAAAAAATGTTTAGAAGAATGTCTCAGAATAAAACAGTTATGTGAGAATCGTCAAAGAGGAAACATGGGTATGTAAAGATTAATAAGAGTAAGAGAGAGAGATAGAAAGAGAGAGAGAGAGAGAGAGAGAGAGAGAGAGAGAGAGAGAGAGATTTTCTAAAAAGTGTCAATCATTTTTTGTTTAAAATAGTTTATTGCGGGTTGTTTTCATCATTTAAATATATTTATCTAAATATACTAATTTGTTAACTATTGAAAAACGTAGAAGATATTGGTGTCTAAGAACAACTATTTTTAAATATTTCATATTTGTTTAAATATATGTATATACATATATCCGTTTTGTGTAGTACTAGCAATAGTAGTAGTAGATTTTTATTTCAACCTCTTTGGTCTTGCAATAAATATCGATTCATACATTTATATATAACGTATCTTAACCAGCATGGCTTACATTGTATTGCACCTTCTTACAAATGGAGGTTAAAACCAACTGCCCGTTTTCATCCCTCAGCATTCTTTCCTTTCCCACATATCCTACCTAATCATATCAAATATCCCACGTGCGTTCTAGGAACTTATTCGTTCTTCTCGTATCACCGATAATCTAGTATAAACGTTTTCTTGATCCGCTGTCACATTTTCCATTCGCATAGGAAGGGTTCCTGTAGCCCTTTTACATCACTTATACAAACATTTTTCATATTTGTTTCAACGTCCCATATGTATTCTTTCGTCTGGCTATGTAGGCTATCACAATTTGCCATAGAGTTATATAACAGTCCATTCTTTAAAATATAACCATTTACAGAACTTTGCTCTGAAACATTTATATTGACCTTTAATTTGCTATCCTCATATTGCACTCATTTAAATCTGCAAATCAGTTCATTATCGATTCCCTCATATCAAAATTGATGCAACAGGAGTCTGCAGCAGCTTCCCAGGCCCCCAAGCGGGGGAACGGGGTTATGAGAGATTTTTACTCACCAAAGCCCCCACCGTATCCATACTAGCCGGGCTGAGGAAGCACCGGGAATTCGGAACAAGCACAACCGGTGCCCCCCGCAGCTTATACCATGAGGGCGAAGAGGTTCCACATCCTCGCGGGATATCGCAGCCCGGCGCGTGGCCAATACACGAGCGCCAGCCTTCTCCGACCGTGGCCGCTCTGACAGCCGAGCTCCCACTCGAACTGCCAACAACGGTTGATCCTGGCTGCAGGCATCGGGGGAAGAGAGATGACGACCCTCGGTATACAGCCCAGATCTCAATAACCAGGGGTTTAAATCCCGGGAGGTCGAACGGGGAGCCTATGATGCGCTCGCAGCCACCACCGCCCCTCGCGGACCAGGATCTGCTCGCTCGCGGATCTGCTCCGCGGCCTCCGTCTGCAGCGTTACCTGCTTTTTCCAAGGTCTCTCGCCCTGTACCATCTGTGAAACGATAATACGCAGAGAGCGTGAGATTCGATCCCATAATTAACACTAAATGAACTGGTACTTTGCTACCTATTCTTAGTTCTAGTATTTGCTAGAGTATTCAAGTAATCAAGAGTCAATTATTCTTAGGTATCTTTGATACCTATTCTTACCATGAGGGGTCATTTGACCCCTTATGAAATGAACGTTGATTTTCAGAAAGAAATTTTTAATTTATTAAAGGAAATAATTTGCCACATAATTTCTCATTTCTAATAAAATAATCAAACACATATTTCTATTTCTGTAAACAAAATAATCGGTTAAGTACATTTTTTACAGGTGATTGGTGTCTCCTTCGTGTATTTCCCACAGACAAATCTTTTACATCTTGCACAATTTTGTGTTGTTTTATTTCCTGTGCACAACCTTATCTGACATTTTTTCCGTGCGGTTTGCGGGTTATTGTTGTAGCTGGTTGATTCTAGTTGGTTTTCGTTTCCTTCTTCCTGAAAGTTGTGGTACTCTGCCACGAGCTCGTCAGCTAAATGTAACAGAAATTGTTGCCTTGATATTTTCAACCCAGTTGTTTCCTGATTATTCATGCATTAATTCCAGCGAAATCCAAGATATTACAAAATACTTGTACAGACCATCTACTGCATTTGGATTTGACTCTATATTTTCGCGCCATTTGGTCAACCATATCGCCATATTTAGGTTTATTATAATAAGTGTTTTTTACGGATTTATGTTCGGTACTCAGTATCATAACTTTTTTTCTCGATTTTTATTTATAAATTGTTAGCCTACAGGCATTTAATTTGTATATTACTGAAGAAAAAAGTTTCATGTTATCTTTTGCCATTTTCGCAAGTGCGGGCAATTTTCTTCTGTTTGCACGTATTCTTCCGACTAATGTTGTCCCTTTCGCCAACAATTTTGCAGCAAGAGATACAGAGGTGAAAAAATTGTGCGTTGTAATATTTCTCTTACAGTTGGTGAAAAGTTCGGCTAATTTCATGACAACAAATTCACTGAGTGGTATTCACTGAGTTCAGATAAGTGAAACCTTCACTTGAGACGCATATCTGAGTTTAGAACTAAGGTCCCAGATGGAGAACTGCCGAAAAATACGTAAATTTCGTATGGGGTCAAATGACCCCTCATGGTAGGGAAGGTAAGTAAAGAATTTTTACCTATGAAAAATAAGCTACGAGAAAAACGAAAAGCGAGAAATTGAATAATAAGATGATATAAGAATTTACAAAAAGTCAAATGAGCGAAAGAAATAACAATGAATGTACAATTTTAAAACAAATTTTAAAAGGGGTAATTTGACCTCGCTTGGTACGTTTAGTGTTAAACACTTGCACGTGATTGCATCTTCGGGTCAAGAAAGTACGGCACCCTTTAACCAACCGTCTTATCGTTACATATAAATGTTATCCTCGAAGCATAAACAATCGGAAAGGCTGCCCGTCGCCTAACTGCGACGTTCAATCTAAAGATCGCTAACATAATTATCTTGAATTTTTTCTCACTTTGAACCAGATTTTATTTTGAACAACTATTTTCATTTCATTTCATTACATACGTATTGCATACGAAGCCGCTTCTTCTACTAAAATAACAAGAGTGATTATTTGCAGTCTTTCGAATGTAAAGATATATTAATGGTTTCTCATTAATTTAGTTTAATAATTATTTGAAGTTATAGAAATTTGAACATTGGGACGAAATAATTAAAGGTATTAAAGAATATGAGAGTAGTGCGATACTATCTGTGTATGAGGAAATCCTTAGCGTGATATATGTATACGCAAGGCTAGGAAACCTGACCCTAAGTAACACGACGTATCATTCTACTTCCATTATATACATATATTTATTCTTCCGAAATTGTATCATATTCGCTTACTACTCTACCAGTCTATCTCGTATTAACATCGTATTACCACCGTACAATATAACAAATGTTTATAATAACTATCTCTTCTCAACATTGAACCAAGAAATTAATGATCAATTTTATCACTTTCCTAAGGAAATGGACGAAATTTCAATTACAGAAAATTAATTTGAAAATATAAATGAATATTTGACTATAAAAATTATAGGTCTTCAAACTAACTCGTTCAATGTCATGTGAGACTAGTTGTAAAAAAATCGGGCTAAACATAAACATCACGAATAAGACAGGTGGTTTGTAGCTAGGGCCCAACGTAAATATCGACGGACTCGGATAGGCTCGTGGTTAATTTTCGTAGATGTCTTTCTGTCTTCCTGTCTACGTGTTATTCTTCATTATTCTTGACGTGTAACCCACCTTGCTGTTAGCTGTGGCACGGCATCGCAATTTAAATTGTAAGGTAAGGGACTAAACAAAAGCGTTATTAGTTCTATCTTTTAGTCCTCTTGCGATAATTCCTGTTGCGACGGCAATAATACGTGGAAGACGCGCCTCGCCATCCTTCTTGACGACCAAAAATTATAAAACGAGACAACAGACGATCGTGAGAAATCAAACAAAACACATCAGATGACGTAAAATGGTTTTGGAGCTCAGACAAGACACTACAGACGTGAACTAGAACTGGAAGACGCAAGACGGTAAACGGAAGACGGAAAACGAAACGAAAAACGACAAGGGAGAAGACGATACACCACACACACACACCAATTACACACACTCACATCATAATCGTAGAATAAAGCGTAATTACAACCATAATCTGCGCTTTACTACCACCTAAGTGCTCAGTGTCTCGTAAGGGATTTGGCACACTGAGAAAAAGGGGCATCACGAGTATACCATACGCTGCCCCCTCCGCGTGGAGCTCATCCACATCCACGCGAGGCAACAATTCCCTCTCTCAAATTTTTGTTATCAACTCAATCTTTTTTTCTTTGTTCCCCCTGTATGTAAATCCAAGCTTCATTTGGTAACGTAATTTTCTTTCGATTCTTTTCTGTTGAAAGACAACGTTATACATTGTCATTTTTGTTCTAAAGCGTCACCGACTTTTGGAGCCGATGTAAAACAGTCAAGAGCTGTAGCGAACCAAGCTGTATACGGACGTAAAGGGTCAAAACTTTTTTTCAGACTGTATATTGTCACTAGGTCGATCTTAGTTAGCAACGATTAGTGACGGAAGGTTCTTTGAAGAAGGTTGTGTCTAGCTTCGAAGTGTTAAGTGGACTGTATTTTAGTAGAACTCTCTTCGTGACTGTTCAGTCGGTGGTTTTATAAGCTTCCTCCGTCTGCTGATTAGTTGCGAATAATATTGGGGGTGTGTGCTAGCTCCAGCGTCTTTTGGTGGTGGTGGTTGTTTAAACAATTTGGGTCTTTACGCCTGTCGTCTTAATGGTGATATATTGTGGCCTCTTACGGTTTACCCAAGTGGTGGTTTACGTAACAATGAGTGTATGGAAGGCAAGGGACGCTGACAATAAGGACATAAAACAGTCTTCCACTTGACCTGGGACATTGCGGTCCTAGGGCCCCAACATTGGTACTTACAAAATTTCAGTGCCTTCACATTTAGGTACACAGTCTGTCCTAAACAAAAGGATGAACGGAATACCGGAGCGACATTTTAAGGATTATCACAGACATTGGACTAAAAATGTATTTGTATAAATTGTATTATATCCCTTATTTTCTTTATTCTTAATTAAAATTTGTTGTCTCACTGAATACGCGATGCACTGTGTTCGTTTTTCGAACATTCGAATCTACAACATTTTCCCTTTTTAAGTCTCTTTATCTGCTTCTCTACCTATTCCGCATTCAGTTCCTGCTCCGACACATGCCTAGTTTTTACTTCTGCCTCTACCTTCGATTATCTGCTATGAAAACAAATCGGGCGCAATAAACGCAGAATCGTGTGGCACCATCCAATCATTGGAACACCGAGTCAAAGCCTGCCATCATTTCTTCAAAAATCATTTGGTTCTTCAAGCCTGTCTACTGCACACGTTGGCCTTACAACCCAACACCCGTGCCTGCCACAAAGAGCTGAGTATAAAACACTGCGTCCGTAACACGCACTTTGAGTGCTGGCTGTGGGCAAGATTTCGAGGTCGGTAAGCCCCGTACCAAAGTACTTAAATATCTGCTATCCCTCTCCCTCTTGAATTCCTTCTATTATAGGACTTGCGATTTATTCT
>NW_016912624.1:0-551 GCF_001483705.2 Eufriesea mexicana
AACCTGACCTAACATAACCTAACCAAACGTAACACAACTCAACGGAGCGTGCCGCGACCACTGTTGCCGCGCTCCGCAGAGTCAAGCAGTATTCAGTAGAGCACAGTAGAACACAGGAGACGGCCGGATAATAGTGTATTGTACGAAAGTCGAAGCCATCCTAGCCAAACATAACTTAACATAAACTAATCAAGCGTAGCCGAAATCAACATAAGGTGCCGCGGCTGCTGACGGGCTCCCCGCGTCCAAGCTGAGTATAATAGAGCAAAGGCGAGTGCAGAAGTCCTTCGAATAGCAGTGTACGGCACGATAGTCGCAGATAACCTTACCGAGCCTGACATAACCTAACCCAACCAAACGTAACATAACACAACCTAACAAGCCCGGACCACCCTCGCTGGGCTCGTCAGAGCCAAGCAGACCGTGACAGAGCACAGTAGAGCGCTGAAATCCAGCGCGCTGCCGTGAACAGCACAGAACCCGCAGATATCATAGCATAACCTGTCCTAACCTACACTAATCAAACGCAGCGTAACCCTACATAACGTGCC
>NW_016912624.1:800-2106 GCF_001483705.2 Eufriesea mexicana
AACGTGCGGCGACCGCTATTGCTTGCCTCCCCAGAGCCGGTCGGAGTATAGTGGATCACTGTAGATCGCAGAGATCAACCGAATAGCAGTGTATGTTACAAAAGTCTGGGATTCCCCAACCTAACCTGGCCTAACCTAACCTAACCAAACGTAGCCTAGCTCAACCAAACATGACGAGACCACTACTGCTGGCCCCCTAAGAGACAAGCAGAATGTACTAGAGCTCAGTAGTGCGCAGAAAGCCACCGCATTGCAGTGTATAGCACAAAAGTCGAAGGTATCACAACCTAACCCATCCTAACCTAACATAACCAAGCATAGCATAGCTCAACGCAACGTACCGCAACCACTCCTCCTTGCCTTCCCAGAGACAAGCAGAATGTTGTAGAGCACAGTAGATCAGAGAGATCCACCGGATAACAGTGCACAGCAAGACAGTCGGAGCTATCCTTAACAAGCTTAACCTGATCAAACCTTACCTAACCTAATCTATCGTAGCATATCACAGCCTAACGTGCCACGGACACTATTGCACGCCTTCACAAAACCGATAAGAGTATAGTAGAGCAATGTAGGGCACCGAAATTCACCGAGTAGCTGTGTAAAGGCAAAGAGCCAAAGTGATCCTAACCAAGCCTAACCAACCCACCCTAACGAAACCTAACATAACTCAATCGAACGTGGCGGGACCATTATTACTGGCCACCCCACAGCCAAGCAGAACATATTAGAGCGCTGCAGGGTGCAGAAATCCACCGAATAGCATTGAGTGGCACAGAAGTCTAAGCTACTCTGTCCTAGCGTAGCCAAACATGTCGTATGCAAACGTGGCCCAACTAAACCTAACGCGCCGGCGCCACTATTGCTGGCATGTCCGGAGCCAAGCAGAAGACATTACAGCGCAGTAGAGCGCAGAAATCGGTGTATAGCAGTATATAGCACAGATGTCTATACTACCATAACCTAGCATCGCCAAGCGTAACATGATCGCACGTGTCATAGCTCAACCTAACATGCCGAGACAGATATTGCTCGCCTCCACAAAGGCAAGCAGAATGCACTATATCACAGTAGAGCGCAGACACCGCGGCATTGCAGTGAGTAGCACTAAGGCCGTAGATATGATATCCTAACCTGGCGTAACCTAACCTAACAGTAAATACCGTGAACCTTACGTGAAGCTACCACTGCTCCTGGCCTCCGCAGAGACTAACAGAATGTAGTAGAGCACAGTAGTTCACACAAACCCACGGGATAACAGTGTAAAGCACAAAAGTCGAAGTAACCTATGCTTACATAGCCAAAC
>NW_016912625.1:0-1292 GCF_001483705.2 Eufriesea mexicana
GATGTATGTATAGGTGAATGTATGCGTGGATGTATGGATCTGTGTATTGATGTGTGTTTGGATACATGGATGGATGGTTGGATTGGTGGATGAATGTATGGATGGAAGGCTGTATGGATCGATGAACGTATGGATGGGTGGATGCTTGGATGGATGGACGTACGGAAGAGTGTATGTACGTATGGATCTATGTAAGGGTGTATGTATTCATGTATGTATGGATGTATGTATGGGAGTATGAATGGATGTATGTATTGATGTATGTCGGATGTATGGATAGATGTATGAACGGATATATGTATGGATGTATGGATGCGTGTATGGAAGAGAATGGATGCATGTATGGATGGATGTATGGATGATGTACGGATGTATGTATGGATATATGTATGGATGCATGTATGGATGGATGTATGCATGTATGTACGGATGATTGTATGGACGGATTGCTGTATGGATGGATGGATGTATGCGTGTATGTTTGTATGTATGTATGAATTTCTGGATGTATGGATGTATGGAAGGATGTATGTATGTATGTACGTATGGATGGATGAGTGTATGGGTGGATGGGGTAATGGATGCATGGATGTGTGGATTTATGGAAGTATGGATGGATGCATGTATGAATGTATGGATGTATGGAAGGATGTACGTATGTATGTACGTATGGATGGATGAGTGTATGGGTGGATGGGGTAATGGATGCATGGATGTATGGATGCGTGGGTGGATGAGTGCATGGGTGGATGGGCGGAAGAGGGGATGTATGAATGGATGTTTGTATGGATGTATGTATGGATGTATGCATGGATGTATGCAAGGATGTATGTATGGATGTATGTATGGATCAATGTATGCGTGTAAGTATGGATCTGTGCATTGATGTGTGTATGGATGCATGGATGTATGGATGGATTGGTGGATGGAAGTATGGAGGGAAGGATGTATAGATCGATGGATGTAAGTATGGGTGGATGTTTGGATGGATGGATGTATGGTAGTGTGGGTGAATGTATGGATGTATGTATGGATGGATGGCTGTATGAATGGGTGGAAGTGTGGATGGTTTGAGGTAAGAATGGACGAATGTACGGATGTATGGATGTATGGATTTATATATGTATGGATGTATGAATGGATGGATGTACCGAATGATGGAAGCACGAATGGACGGGTTTGTGGATATATGGACATGTGACTGTATGGATGTGTACATGGATGGGTAAATGAATGGATAGATTTATGGATCGATGGATGTATGCGTGGGTGGATGTATGGATGGGCGGATG
>NW_016912626.1:0-965 GCF_001483705.2 Eufriesea mexicana
CAGCGTATAGCACAAGAGTCGGGGGTACCATAACCCAACCTGGCAAAGAATAACCAAACCGGATGTAGTGTATCTTCGCATATCGTGACGAGACCAATATTGCTAGACTCCCCACTGCCAAGCAGAACATACTAGGGCACAGTGGAATGCAGGGATCCACCGAAAAGGAGTGTACAGGACAAAAGTCATAGTAGCCTACCCCAACCAAGCCAAACATAACGTAAACAAACGTAGCTGAACTAAACCTATCATGACAGGACCACTATTTCTGTCCTCCAGAGAGACAAGCAGAGACAAGCACAATTTACTAAAGCACTGCAGAGCGCAGCAATCCACCGCAATGTCGTGTATAGCACATAAGTCAAAGATAACCTGACCAAACTTGACTTAAATTAACCAAATCAAACGTAGCATAACTCAACTTAGGTTGTCGCGGCCACTGTTTCCGGCCACCCCTGAGTGAAGCTGAATATAGCAGAGCCTTGTAGAAAGCAGAAATCCACCGAGTAGCAGTGTATAGCACAAAAGGCAAAGCAACCCTATCATAATGTATCAAATCTTGACATAACCAATCGTAACCTAACACAAACTAACGTGCCACGACCACTATTGCTCGCTCCCCAGTGTCGAGCGCAATGCAGAAGAGCAATTTAGAGCACGGAAATGCACGAAATAGCAGTGTACAACACAAAAGTCAGTGAAACTCTGAACAAATCTTCATAACCTAACCCAAAACTGCGTCGCAAAGCTAAACCTAACGCGCCGAGACCACTATTACTGGCCACCACAGACCCAAGCCGAGCATATTAGAGCACATTAGAGCGCAGAAATTATCCGTATAGAACAGAAATTATCCGTATAGCAGTTTATACCACAAAATTCAAAGTAGCCAATCCTAACCGAGCCAACCTTAACACAACCAAACGTAACATGACTATACCTTACATGACGAGGCCGGTATAGCT
>NW_016912627.1:0-1663 GCF_001483705.2 Eufriesea mexicana
TTCGAATAATAATGTGGTGCGCTACCTTTCTTGCATAAATAAGGAGGAGATATGCTTTTGGCGCGATAGAACCATTGCAATGATACGGAATGTGCGTGGCTGATTCAATTTCATGGTCAGTTTCGACTAATATCGTGGTGACATAACTTCCTTTCATAAATAAGGAGGAGTGATTCTACTGGCATGCTGTAGACACTGCAGTGCTATAGAATCTTCCTGGAAAATTCAATTTTATTGACATTTTTTACTAATATCGTGGTGAGCTATCATCCTTCCCTAAGTAAGGTGGAAAGATTATTCTGGATTGTTATAGCCATTGCAATGCAGTAGAATCTAGCTGGAGAACTCAATTTTATTGACATTTTTGACAAATATCGTGTAGAGCTAGCTATCTTGCATAAATAAGGAGGAATGATTCTTTTGCTCGGTATAACCATTGCAATGATATAGAATGTGCCTGGCAGATTCAATTTTATTGACATTTTCGACTAATATCGTGGTGACCTAACTTTCTTGCATAAATAAGGAGGAGAGATTCTACTGGCGTGCAGTAGATATTGCAGTGCAATAGAATCGTCCTGGGAAATTCAATTTTATTGTCATTTTCGACTAATATCGTGGTGAGATAACTTCCTTGCATAAACAGCATAAATAAGCAGGAAAGATACTATTGGCGTTCTATAGCCATCGCAGTGCACTGGAATCAGGCTGGAAAGTTCAATTTTATTGACAGTTTCGACTAATATCGTGGTGGGCTACCTTTCTTGCATAAATTAAGATTTTACGTTCTATTGGCGTGCTATAGACATTGCAATGATATAGAATGTTGTTGGAAAGTTCAATATTATTGACATTTTCGGTTAATATCGTGGGGAGCAAACTTTCATGCATAAATAAGGAGGAAAGATTCTTTTGGCGTGCTGTAGGCATTGCAATGCTATACAATCGACCTGGAAAATTCAATTTTATTGACATTTTCGGTTAATACCGTTGTGAGCTATCTTCCTTGCATACCTAAGGAGGAAAAATCCTTTTGGAGTGCTACAGCTACCGCAATGCTGAAGTATCTGTCTGGATAATTCAATTTTATTGCCTTTTTTGACTAATATCGTGGTGAGTCAACTTCCTTGCATAAATAAGGAGGAAAGATTCTATTGGCAAGCAATAACCATTGCAATGCTATAGAATCTGGCCGGAAAAATCAATTTTATTGACATTTTCGAATAATATTGTGGTGCGCTACCTTTCTTGCATAAATAAGGAGGAAATATGCTTTTGGCGTGATAGAACCATTGGAATGATACGGAATGTGCCTGGCCAAATCAATTTTATTGACAGTTTCGACTAATATCGTGGTGACCTAACTTTCTTGCATAAATAAGGAGGAGAGATTCTACTGGCGTGCTGTAGACCTTGCAGTGCTATAGAATCGTCCTTTAAAATTCAATTTTATTGAAAATTTTTACTAATATCGTGGTGAGCTTACATCCTTCCCTAAGTAAGGTGGACAGATTCTTCTGGATTGTTATAGCCATTGCAATGCAGTAGAATCTTGCTGCAAATTTCAATTTTATTGACATTTTTTACAAATATCCTGGAAAGCTAACTATCTTGCATAAATTAGGAGGAAAGATTATCTTGGCGTGCTATAGGCACTGCAATG
>NW_016912628.1:0-202 GCF_001483705.2 Eufriesea mexicana
TTATGAAAGAAAGTTAGCTCCCACGATATTAGTCGAAAATGTCAGTAAAACTGAATTTTCCAGGCAGATTCAGTAGCATTGCAATGGCTATAGAAGGCCAATGGAATTCATCCCCCTTACGTATACAAGGGAGTCAGCTCACCACGATATTAGACGAAAATGCCAATAAAATTGAATTTTCCGGCCTGTTTCTATAGCATTG
>NW_016912628.1:387-594 GCF_001483705.2 Eufriesea mexicana
CCACGATATTAGGCGAAAATAACAATAAAATTGTATTCTCCAGCCAGATTCTATAGCATTGCAATGGCTATAGTACGCCAATAGTATCCTTCCTGCTTACGTATGCAAAGGAGCGAGCTAACCACGATATATGTCGAAAATGTGAATAAAATTGAATTACCCAGGCAGTTTCTATAGCATTGCAATGGCTATAGAACACCAATGGAA
>NW_016912629.1:0-571 GCF_001483705.2 Eufriesea mexicana
GAAAATGACAAAAAAATTGAATTTTCCAACAAGACTCTATAGCATTGCAATGCCTATAGCATGAAAACATAATCTTTCCTCCCGATTTTTGGAAGAAAGTTAGCTCACCACCATATTAGTCGTAAATGTCAATAAAATTGATTTTTCCAGCCAGATTCTTAGGCATTGCAATGCCAATAGCACGCCAATAGAATATTTCCGCCTTATCTACGCAAGAAAGATAGCTCACCACGACATTAATTGAAAATGTCGACAAAATCGAAACTGCCAGGAACATTCTATATCATTGCAATGGCTATAGCAAACCAATAGAATCTTTTCTCCTTATTTATGCAACAAAATTAGCTCACCACGATATTAGTCGAAAATGACAATAAAAATGTACTTTCCAGCCAGATTCTATGGCACTGCAATGGTTATAGCTTGCCAAAATAAACGTTTCCCCTGGTTTATGCAAGAAAGTTAGCTCACCACGATATTAGACGGAAATGTCAATGGAATTGAATTTTCCATCCAGATTCTATAGCATTGAAGTGGCTGCAGTACGCCAAAAGGAACTTTCCTCCTTACT
>NW_016912630.1:0-214 GCF_001483705.2 Eufriesea mexicana
TCAGGTCTGGTCATGTCAGGTCAAGTCAGGTCAGTTCAGGTCAGGTCAGCCGAGGTCATGTCATTTCAGGTCAGGTTAGATTATGTCAGTTCAGGTCAGTTCATGTCAGGTCAGGTCCGGCAAGGTCAGACATGGTCAGGTAAACTTGGAACAGGTCATGTCTGGTCAGGCCAGGTCAGGTCAGGTCAGGTCAGGCCTGGTCAGGTCAGGTCAG
>NW_016912631.1:0-560 GCF_001483705.2 Eufriesea mexicana
ATAAAATTGGATTTTCAAGGCAGATTCTATAGCATTGCAATGGCCACAGCACGCCAATAGAATAATTCCTCCTTATTTAAGTAAGAAAGTTAGCTCACCACGATATTACTCGAAAATGTCAATAAAATTGAATTTTCCAGACAGATTCTTCAGCATTGCAATGGCTATAGTAGACCAATAGAATTCTTCCTCCTTACGTGTACAAGGGAGTCAGCTCACCACGATGTTACTCGAGAAGAACAATGAAATTGAATTTTCCAGCCTGTTTCCACAGCACTGCAATAGCTGCAGCACGCCAATAGAATCTGTCCTCCATATTTATGCAAGAAAGTTATCTCACCACGATATTACTCGAAAAAGACAATAATATTGAATTTTCCAGCATGATTCTATATCATTGCAATGGCTATAGCACGCCAATAGTATCTGTCCTCCTTATTTATCCAAGAAAGTTACTTCACCACGATAGTAGTCGAAAATGTCAATAAAATTGAATTTTCCTGCCTGATTCTATAGCATTGCAATGGCTGCAGCACGCCAATAGAATCTTTCCTCCTTAT
>NW_016912632.1:0-1295 GCF_001483705.2 Eufriesea mexicana
TGCTATACACTGTTATTCGGTGGCTTTCTGCGCTCTACATTGCTGTACTATTCTCGGCTCGACTACCGGGAGGCTAGCCATAGCGTTCGCGGCAAGATGGTTTAGGTTAGATTATGTTTGGTTAGGTTAGGTTACGTTATGTTAGGTTAGGTTTACTTCGACTATTGTGTTACACACTGCTATTACGTGGACATCTACGTCCCATTCTGCTCTAGTATATTCTGCTTGGAAATGTGGAGACCAGCAATATTTGTCTCGGCATGTTTGTCTGAGTTATGTTGCATTTGGTTGTGTTACGTTTGGATAGGTTAGGCTAGGATAGCTTCGAACTTTGTGATGTACACTGTTATTTGGTGGATTTCTGCACTCTGTTGTGATATAAGATGCTCCGCTTTGCTCTGGAAATACCAGAAAATGCGACCGCGGCGCGTTAGGTTTATTTAAGCTACGTTTAGTAAGGTTATGCTTGTTTGAATTGGGTTTGGATAAATTTGACTTTTGAGCTATACACTGCCATTATATGGACCTCTGCACTCTTCTCTCCTCTCATTTGCCCTGCTAGGCGATGGGGATACCACAAATAGTGGCCTCGGAAGGTTTGGTTAAGTCAGGTTGCGTTTGGCTATATTACGTTTGGATTTGTTAGGATAGGATAGCTTCGACTTTCGTGTTGTACTCTGCTATTCGGTGGATATCATCGTTGTAGATTGCTCTCGTATGTTCAGTTTCGCAAAGGGAAGTTTGTTTATATTAACTTTGGATAGGTTAGGACAGGATACGAATGACATTTGTGCTATACATTGCTATTCGGTAGATTTGTACGTTCTACATAGCTCTACTATACTCTGCTCGAATCTCGGGAGGCCAGCAATAGTGTTTACGGTACGTTAGGTTGTGCCATGATACGTTCGGTTATGTTAGGATATGTTGAGTTAGGATAGGGTATCCTCGACTTCTGTGCTACAAACAGCTATTCTTTGGTCATCTGCGCTCTACTGTGCGCTAGGGCACTCTGCTTGTGTCTGGGGTACAAGGTGTTGTGATCGCTACATTTTAGGTTCGGTTACGTTACGCTTGTTTGGGCTGTGTTTGGTTAGGATTTGTAGGGATGGCTTTGACTTTTGTGCTATACGCGGCTGTACCGACGATTTCAACGTCCTACATAGCTCTGTTATACCCTTCTTGGCTCTCGTGATGCCAAGTGGCACCCATGTTGTGTTACGTTACGTTTGTTTATGTCACGTTTGGTCAGTTTGGGAGAGAACAAATTTGATTTTTGGGTGACACATAGCTAT
>NW_016912633.1:0-493 GCF_001483705.2 Eufriesea mexicana
ATAACCTAACGTAACCTAACCTAACCTAACCCAACCCAACGAAACCAACCCAACCTAATCTAAAGTAACCTAACCCGACATAACCTTACCTAACCTAACCCAACCGGCCCGAACCAAACCTTACGTAACGTAACACAACCTAACCTTACCTAATATAAATTAACGAAACCTAACCTAACATAACCAAGCCAAACCTAAACTAACCCAACCGAATCCAACGAACCCAAGCGATCCTAACCTAACCTAACCCGACCTAACCTAAACTCACCTAACCTAACCTAACCTAACGTAACCCAGCATAACCAAACCTAACCGAACCTAATTTCACAGAACCTAGCGTAACCTACCTAACCAAACATCACCTCTCCGAACCTAACATAACGTAACGTAACGTAACCTAACCTAACATAAACTGACCTGACCAAAGACGGAACCTAACCTAACATGACCTGGCCTAACCGGGCGTAACGTGACCTCACCTAACCTAACCTAA
>NW_016912634.1:0-219 GCF_001483705.2 Eufriesea mexicana
GGTCAGGTCAGGTCAGGTCAGGTCAGGTCAGGTCAAGTCAGTTCAGGTCAGGTCGGGTCAGTCCATGTCAGGTCAGGTCATGTCAGGTCAGATGCTGTCAGTTCAGGTCAGTTCAGGTCCGCCAGATCATATAATGTTAGGTCAGGTCACGTCAGGTCAGGTCAGTCAGGTAAGGTCAGCCCAGGTCAGGTCAGGTCAGGTTAGGTCAGGTCAGGTCAG
>NW_016912634.1:401-648 GCF_001483705.2 Eufriesea mexicana
GTCATGCCAGGTCATGTCAAGTCTGGTAAGGTCAGGCCAGGCCAGATAATGTCTGGTCAGGTCAGTTCAGGTATGGCCGGTTAAAGTCAGGACAGGTCAGGTCAGGTCAGCTCAGGTCAGATCAGTCAGGACAGGTCAGATCAGTAAGGACAGGTCATGTCAGGTCAGGTCAAGTCAGGTCAGGTCAGGTCAGTTCTGCCTAGGTCATGTCAGGTTTGGTCAGGTCAGATGATGTCAGTTCAGGTCA
>NW_016912635.1:0-925 GCF_001483705.2 Eufriesea mexicana
TCGAAAATGTCAATACAATCGAATTTTGCACGCAGATTCTATAGAATTGCAATGGCTATAGCAAGACTATAGCATCTTTCCCCCTTATTTACACAAGTGGGATTGCTCACCACGATATTAGTCGAAAGTGTCAATAAGATTGAAGATTTCAGTCAGATTCCTTTGCATTGCAGTGGCTATAGCGCGCCAATAGAATCTTTCCACCATATTTAAGCAAGAAAGGTAGCTCACCCTTATATTAGTTGAAAATGTCAATAAAAATCCATTTTCCATCCAGATTCTATAGCATTGCAATGGCTACAGCGCGCCACTAGTATCTTTCCTCCTTATTTAAGCACGAAAGTTAGCCCACAACGATATTAGTCGAAAACGTCAATAATATTGAATTTTCCAGACAGATTCTATAGCATTGCAATGGCTATAGAACGCCAATAGAATCTTCCCTCCTTATTTATGCATGAAAGTTAGCTATTAGCTTGCCACGATATTAGTTGAAAATGTTAATAAAATTGTATTTTCCAGCCAGATTCTATAGCATTGCAATGGCTATAGAACGCCAATAGAATCTTCCCTCCTTATTTATGCATGAAAGTTAGCTTGCCACGATATTAGTTGAAAATGTTAATAAAATTGTATTTTCCAGCCAGATTCTATAGCATTGCAATGGCTATAGAACGCCAATAGAATCTTCCCTCCTTATTTATGCATGAAAGTTAGCTTGCCACGATATTAGTTGAAAATGTTAATAAAATTGTATTTTCCAGCCAGATTCTATAGCATCGCAATGACTATAGCACGCCAATAGGATATTTCGTTCTTATTTATGCAAGAAAGTTAGCTCACCACGACATTCGCCGAAAATGTCAATAAAATCGAATATGGCACGTAGATTGTATGGAATTGCAGTGGCTATATCATGCCTATA
>NW_016912636.1:0-487 GCF_001483705.2 Eufriesea mexicana
ACATGTCTCAAAGTAACGTGCCGAGGCCACTATTGCTGCCCTCACCAGAGCCAAGCACGACGTGTTAGAGCACAGTAGATAGCATGACTCCACCGAATAGCAGTATGCAGCACATAAGTTCATGTTATCCTGGCCAAACATACCCTAATCCAGCCTAGCAGAACATAACCTGACTGAACGTAACGTGCCGAGACCACTACTGTTGCCGTTCCCAGAGCTAAGCTGAACAAATTAGAGCACTATTGGACGCAGAGGTCCACCTAATAGCGTACAGTAGCACTAAAAAGCACTAAAGTCAAAGCTATCCGCTCCAACCTATCCAATCGTAGCATAACCGAACATAACATTACTCAAACAAACGTGCCGCAATCATCATTGCTTTCCTGCACACAGCGAAGCAGATCGCGCAAGAGGGGAGTAGAATGCAGAGACCCATAGAATCGCAGTGCATTTCAGAAGTGTCAAAGCTACTTAAGCCTAACCGAGA
>NW_016912637.1:0-6927 GCF_001483705.2 Eufriesea mexicana
TATCTGGCTGGAAAATTCAATTTTATTGACATTTTCGACTAATATCTTGTCGAGCTATCTTTCTTGCGTAAATAAGGAAGAAAGTTTCTATTGGCATGCTATTGCCTTTGCAATGCTATAGAATCTGGCTGGAATGATGAATTTTATTAACATTTTCGACTAATATCGTGGTGAGCTATCTTTTTTGCATAAATAAGGAGGGTAGATTTCATTGGAGTGCTATAGCCATTGCATTGCCATAGTATCTGGCTGGAAAATTCAATTTTATAGACGTTTTCGACTAATACCGTGGTGAGCCCTCTTTTTTGCATAAAAAAGGAGGGTAGATAATATTGGCGTGCTATAGCCATTGCATTGCCATAGTATCTGGCTGGAAAATTCAATTTTATTGACATTTATAACTAATATCGTGGAGAGCTAACTTTCATGCATAAATAAGGAGGATAGATTCTATGGGCGTCCTGGAGCCATTGCAATCCACGCGAATCTGGCTGGAGAATTCAATTTTGTTGACAGTTTCGACTAATACCGAGGTGAGCTCTCTTTTTTGCATAAAAAAGGAGGGTAGATAATATTGGCGTGCTATAGCCATCGCATTGCTTTAGTATCTGGCTGGAAAATACAATTTTATTGACATTTTTTACTTATATCGTGGTGAGATAACTTTCTTTCACAAACATGGAGGAATCATGCTATTGGCGTGCTATAGCCATTTCAATGCTATAGAATCTGTTTGGAAAGTCCAATTTTATTGACATTTTTCGACAAATATCGTTGTGAGCTAACGTTCTTGCATAAATAAGGAAGAACGCTTGTTCTGGAGTGCTATATTCATTGCATTGCAGTAGAATCTGGCTGGAAATTTAGATTTTATTGACATTTTCGACTGGTATTGTGGTGAGCTAGCTCTCTTGCGTAAATAAGGAGGAAAGATCCTTCTGGAGTGCTATAGCCATTGCAATGCCGCAGAATCTGGCTGAAAAATACAATACTATTGACATTTTCGACTAATATTGTTTTGTGCTAACTTTCTTGCATAAACAAGGAGGAAAGATTATATTGGCAAGCTATAACCATTGCAATGCTATAGAATATGGCGGGAAAATTAAATTTTATGGACATTTGCGACTAGTACTGTGTTGAGCTACCTCTCTTGCGTAAATAAGGAGGAAAGATCCCTCTGGAGTGCTATTGCCATTGCAATGCAGTAGAATCTGGCTGGAAAATACAATTTTATTGACATTTTTTACTTATATCGTGGTGAGCTAACTTTCTTTCATAAATAAGGACAAACCCTTCTTGCATAAAGAAGGAGGAAATAATCTATTGGCGAGCTATAGACGTTGCAATGATATAGAATCTGTCTGGAAAGATCAATTTTATTGTCATTTTCCAATAATATCGTGGTGAGCTATCTTTCTTGCGTAAATAAGGAAGAAAGATCCTTCTGGAGTGCTATATCCATCTGCAGTGCAGTAGAATCGGGCTGGAAAATTCAATTTTATTGACATTTTTTACTTATATCGTGGTGAGATAACTTTCTTTCATAAATAAGGACAAATGATGCAATTGGCGTGCTAAGTATAGAATCCGGCTTGAAAGTTCAATTTTACTAACAGTTTCTGCTAATATCGTGGTGAGTTAACTTTCTCGCACAATTAAGGAGGAAAGATCCTATTGGCGTGCTATAGGCATTGCAATGCTAAAGAATCTTCCTGGAACATACAATTTTATTGACATTTTCGACTAATATCGTGGTGAGCTAACTTCCTTGCATAAGTAAGGAGGAAAGATACTTTTGGCGTGCTATAGCCATTGCAATGCAGCTGAATCTGGCTGGAATATACAATTTTATACACATTCTTGGCTTATATCTTGGTGAGATAACTTTCCTTCATTAAAAAGGAGGAATGCTGCAATTGGCGTGCTATAGGAACTTCAATGCTATAGAATCTGCCTGGAAAGTTGAATTTTACTGACATTTTCGACTAACATCTTTTCGAGCTACCTTTCTTGCGTAAATAAGGATGAAAGATTCTATTGGCGTGCTATTGCCTTTGCAATGCTATAGAATCTGGCTGGAATGATCAATTTTATTAACATTTTCGACTAATATCGTGGTGAGCTATCTTTTTTGAATAAATAAGGAGGGTAGATTCTATTGGAGTGCTATAGCCATAGCATTGCCATAGTATCTGGCTGGAAAATTCAATTTTATAGACGTTTTCGACTAATACCGTGTGAACTAACTTCCTTGCATAAGTAAGGAGGAAGGATTCCTTTGGAGTGCTATAGCCATTGCAGTGCCGTAGAATCTGGTTGGAAAAGTCAATTTTATTGACATTTTCGACTAATATCGTGGCGAGCTACCTTTCATGCATAAACAAGAAGGAAAGATTCTGTTGGCGTGCTACAGGCATTGCAATGCTATGGAATCAGTCCTGAAAGGACAATTTTCTTGACATTTTCGACTAATACCATGGCGAGCTATCTTTCATGCATGAACAAGGAAGAAAGATTCTAATGGCGTACTATAGCCATTGCAATGCTCCGGAATCTGGCTCGAAAATTCAATTTTACTGACATTTTCGTCGTATGTCGTGGTGAGCTGACATTCTTGCATAAATAAGGAGGAAAGATTCTATTGCCGTCTATAGCCATTGCATTGCTATAGTATCCGTCTGTAAAGTTCAATTTTATTGACATTTTTGACTTACATCGTGGTGAGATAACTTTCTTTCACAAACAAGGAGGAATCATGCTATTGGCGTGCTATAGCCATTTCAATGCTATAGAATCTGTTTGGAAAGTCCAATTTAATAGGCATTGCAATGCTATGGAATCAATCCTGACAGGACAATTTTATTGACATTTTCGACTAATACCATGGCCAGCTAACTTTCATGCATGAACAAGGAAGAAAGATTCTAATGGCGTACTATAGCCATTGCAATGCTCCGGAATCTGGCTCGAAAATTCAATTTTACTGACATTTTCGTCGTATGTCGTGGTGAGCTGACATTCTTGCATAAATAAGGAGGAAAGATTCTATTGCCGTCTATAGCCATTGCATTGCTATAGTATCCGTCTGTAAAGTTCAATTTTATTGACATTTTTGACTTACATCGTGGTGAGATAACTTTCTTTCACAAACAAGGAGGAATCATGCTATTGGCGTGCTATAGCCATTTCAATGCTATAGAATCTGTTTGGAAAGTCCAATTTTACTAAAATTTTCGTCTTATATCGTGGTGAGCTAACATTCTTGCATAAACAAGGAGGAAAGATTCTATTGCCGTGCTATGGCCATTGCATTGCAACAGCATATGGCTGGAAAATTCAATTTTATTGACATTTTCGACTAATATTGTGGTGAGCTAATATTCCTGCATAAATAAGGAGGAAAGATACTACTGGCGTGCTATAGCCTTTGCAATGGTATAGATAGTGGTTGGAAAATTCGAACTTATTAACATTTTCCACTAATATCGTGGTGAGCTAACTTTCCTGCATAAATATGGTGGAAAGATACAATTGGTGAACTGTAGCCTTCGCAATGCTATAGAATCTGTTTGGAAAGTCCAATTTTATTGACATTTTTCGACAAATATATTTGTGAGCTAACTTTCGTGCATAAACATCGAGGAACGTGTCTATTGCCGTGCTATGGCCATTGCATTGCAACAGCATATGGCTGGAAAATTCAATTATATTGATATTTTCGACAAATATTGTGGTGAGCTAATATTCCAGCATAAATACGGAGGAAAGGTACTCCTGGCGTGCTATAGCCTTTGCAATGGTATAGATAGCGGTTGGAAAATTCGAACTTATTAACATTTTCCTCTAATATCGTGGTGAGCTAACTTTCCTGCATAAATAAGGAGGAAAGATACAATTGGGGTACTGTAGCCGTCGCAATGCTATAGAATCTGGATGGAAAGTTCAATTTTATTGACATATTCGACCAATATCGTTGTGAGCTAACTTTCTTGCATAAACAAGGAGGAAAGATTATATTGGCAAGCTGTATCCATTGCAATGCTACATAATCTGGCGGGAAAATTAAATTTTATTGACATTTGCGACTAGTATTGTGTTGAGCAACCTCTCTTGCATAAATAAGGAGGAAAGATCATTCTGGAGTGCTATAGCCATTGCAATGCAGTAGAATCTGGCTGGAAAATTCAATTTTATTGACATTTTTTACTTATATCGTGGTGAGATAACTTTCTTTCATAAATAAGGACAAATGATGCAATTGGCGTGCTATAGCCATTTCAGTGCTATGGAATCAGCCCGCAAAGTACAATTTTATTGACATTTTCGACTAATATCGTGGCGAGCTAACTTTCATGCATAAATATCGAGGAAGGTTTCTCTTGCCGTGCTATAGCCATTGCATTGCTACAGCATCTGGCTGGGAAGTTCAATTTCATTAACATTTTCGACTAATATCGTGGTGGGGCTAATTTCTTGCATATATAATGAGGGAAGATTTTATTGGCGTGCTATAGCCATTGCAATGCTATAGAATCTGTCTCGAAAGTTTAATTTTATTGACATTTTCGGCATATATCGTGGTGAGCAAACTTTCTTGCATTAGAAAGGAGGATAGATCGAATTGGCGTGCTGTAGACATTGCTATGCAGATGGGTCGGTCTGGAAACTTCAATTTTATTGACGTTACCTTCTAATATCGCGGTGAACAAGCTTCCTCGCATAAATAAGTTGGATAGATTCTATTAGCGTGCAACAGCCATTGTAATGCAACTGAATCTGACTGGAAAGTGCAATTTTGTTGACATTTTCGACTAATATCGTGGCAAGCAAGCTTTCTTCCAAGAATAAGGAGGTACGATCCTTCTGGCGTGCAGCAGCCATTGCAATACAGTAGAATCTGACTGCAAAGTTCAGTTTTACTGACATCCACGACCAATACCGTGGTGAGCAAACTTTCTCACATAAACCAGGAGGATTGATCCTATTCGCATGCTTTTGCCGTTGCAATGCAATAGAATCAGAAAGGGAACTTCAATTTTATTGGCATTTTCGGCTAATATCGTGATGTGCAAATATTCCCGCATGAGTGAGGCGGAAAGTTTCTACTGGCGCGATATAGCCATTGCAATGCAACAGAAAATGACTCGATAGCACAATTTTCTTGACATTTTAACTAATATCGTGGTGAGCAAACTTTCTTGCATAAATAAGGAGGAAATATTCTATTGGCGTGTTATAGACATTGATATGCAATAGAGTCTGACTGGAAAGTTCAATTGTATTGACATTTTCGACTAATATCGTGGTGGGGCAAATTTCTTGCATAAGTACTGAGGGAAGATTCTATTGGCGTGCTATAGCCATTGCAATGCTATAGAATCTGGCTGGGAAAATCAATTTTATTGACATTTTCGACTAATATCGTGGTGAGCTAACTTTCTTGCATTAATAAGGAGGAAAGACTCTATTGGCGTGCTATAGCCATTGCAATGCTATAGAATATGGCCGGAGAACTAAATTTTATTGACATTCACGACTAATAACGTGGTGAGCCACCTCTCTTGCATAAATAAGGAGGAAAGATTCTATTGGCGTGCTATAGCCTTAGCAATGCTATAGAATTTGTCCGGAAAATTCAATCTTATTACCATTTTCGACTTATATCGTGGAGAGCTAACTCTCTTCCATAAATAAGGAGGAAAGATTCTATTGGCGTGCTATAGCCATTGCAATGCTATAGAATCTGCCTGGAAAATTCAACTTTATTTACATTTTCGACTAATATCGTGGTGACCAAACGTTCTTGCAAATATATGGCGGAAATATTCTACTGGCGCGCTACAGCCGTTGCAATACTATAGAATCTGGTTGGAAAATCCATTTTTATTGACATTTTCCACTAATATTGTGGTGAGATTACTTTCATGCATAAATAAGGTGGAAAGATTCTATTGGCGTGCCATTTCCATTGCAATGCTCTTGAGTCTGGCAGGAAAATACAATTATATTGACATTTTCGACTTTTATCGTGGTGAGCTAAAGCAATGCTCTTGAGTCTCGCAGGAAAATACAATTATATTGACATTTTCGACTTTTATCGCGGCGAGCTAACTCTCTTGCATAAATAAGGAGAAACGATTCTATTGGCGTGCCATAGCCATTGCAATGCTATAGAATCTGGTTGTAAAATACAATTTTGTTGACATTTTCGACTAATACCGTGATGACTTATCTTTCTTACAAATATATGGAGGAAAGATTCTACTGGCGTGCTATAGCCGTTGCTATCCTATAGAATCTGGTTAGAAAATCTAATTTTATTGACATTATCGACTAATATCGCGGTGTGCTAGTATTCTAGCATAAATAAGTATGAACTATTCTATTGGCGTGCTATAGCCTCTGCAATGCTATAGAATCTGGCTGGAAAAGTCAATTTTATTCACATTTTCGACTTATATCGTGTTGAGCTAACTCTCTTCCATAAATAAGGAGGAAAGATTCTATTGGCGTGCTGTAGCCATTGCAATGCTATAGGATCTGCCTGGAAAATTCAACTTTATTTACATTTTCGACTAATATCGTGGTGACCTAACGTTCTTCCAAATATATGGCGGAAATATTCTACTGGCGTTCTACAGCCGTTGCAATACTATAGAATCAGGTTGGAAAATCCATTTTTATTGACATTTTCAACTAATACTGTGGTGAGATTACCTTCATGCATAAATAAGGAGGAAAGATTCTGTTGGCGTGCTATGTCCATTGCAATGCTCTTGAGTCTGGCAGGAAAATATAATTATATTGAAATTTTCGACTTTTATCCTGGTGAGCTAACTCTCTTGTATAAATAAGGAGAAACGATTCTATTGGCGTGCCATAGCCATTGCAATGCTATAGAATCTGGCTGGAAAATACAATTTT
>NW_016912637.1:7087-11094 GCF_001483705.2 Eufriesea mexicana
TTGGCGTGCTATAGCCATTGCAATGCTATAGAATCTGGATGGAAAACTCGATTTTATTGACATTTTCGACTAATATCGTGGTAAGCTAACTCCTTGCATGAATAAGAGGGAAAGACTCTATTGGCGTGCTATAGCCATTGCAATGCTATAGAATCTGGATGGAAAACTCGATTTTATTGACATTTTCGACTAATATCGTGGTGAACTACCTTTCTTTCATAAATAAGTATGAAATATCCTTTTGGCGAGGTGTAGCCTTTGCAATGCTATAGAATCTGTCTCGAAAGTTTAATTTTATCGACATTTTCGGCATATATCGTGGTGAGCAAACTTTCTTGCATTAGAAAGGAGGATAGATCCAATTGGCGTGCAACAGCCACTGTAATGCATCTGAATCTGACTGGAATGTTCAATTTTGTTGACATTTTCGACTAATATCGTGGCAAGCAATCTTTCTTGCATAAATAAGGAGGAAATATTCAATTGGCGTGCTGTATCCATAGCAAAGGGAGAGAATCAGTCTTGAAAACTCGATCTTCTTGACGTTTTCGACTTATATCGTGGTGAGCTACCTTTCTTGCAAAAATAATGAGGAAAGTTTCTACTGGCATGATATAGCCATTGCAATGCAACAGAAGATGACTGGAAAGCTCAATTTTATTTACATTTCGACTAATATCGCCGTGAGCAAACTTTCTTGCATAAATAAGGAGGAAAGGCCCTAATGGCGTGATGTGCCACTGTAATGCAATTGAACCAGACAGGAAAGTTCAATTTTATTGGCATTTTCGACTAATATCATGATGTGCAGGCTTTCTCGCATAAATGAGGGGGAATGTTTCTACTGGCGTGATGTAGCCGTTGCAATGCAATAGGAACTGACTGGAAAGCTCAATTTTATTGACATTTTGACTATATCGTGGGGAGCACACATTCTCGCATAAATTAGGAGGAAATATCCTTTTGGCGTGCTATTGACACTGCTGTGCAATAGGGTCGGCCTGGAAAGTTCTATTTTATTGATATTTTCGATTAATATTGTGGTGAACAAAGTTCCTCGAATAAATAAGTGGGATAAATACTATTGGCGTGCAGAAGCCATTGTAATGCAATAGAAACAGTTTGGAAAGTTCAATTTTGTTGACATTTCCGAATAATATCGTGGTGAGCAAACTTTCTCGCGCAAATAAGTAGGAAACACACTATTGGCGTGCTATAACGAGTGCAGTGCGGAACAGACAGACTGGATGTACCAATTTTATTGACATTTTCCTCTTATATCGTGGTGTGCAAGCTTTCTCGAATAAATAAAGATGAAAGGTCCTAATGGCGTGGTGTATCCATTGCAATGCTATAGAATCTGTCGGGAAAGTTTTATTTTATTCACACTTTCGGCTTATATCGTGGTGGGCAAACTTTCTTGCATAAGTAAGGAGGATAGATTCTATTGGCGTGCTATAGCCATTGCAGTGCAACAGAATCTGTCTGGAAAGTTCAATTTTATTGACATTTTCGACTAATATCGTGGTGAACAAGCTTTCTTTCATCGGTAAGGAGGGAAGATCTTATTGCCATGCTACAACCATTGTAATGCTATACAATGTGTCTGGAAATTTCAATTTTATTGACATTTTCGGCTTATATCGCGGTGAACGAACCTTCTTGCATAAATAAGGAAGTTAGATTCTATTGGCGTCCTATAGCCATTGCAGTCCGAATGGCTCTGTCTGGAAAGTTCTATTTTATTGAAATTTGCGATTAATATCCTGGTGAACAAGCTTCCGCGCATAAATAAGTGGGATACATTCTATTAGCGTGTTATAGCCACTGTAATGCACTAGAATCTGACTGGAAAGTTCTATTTTAATGACATTTTCGGCTTATATCGTGGTGAGCAAACTTCCCCGCATATGTTAGGCGGATAGATTCCATTGCCGTGATATAGATGTCTCATTGCAATAGAGTCTGACTGGAAAGTTCAATTTTATTGACATTTTCGAATAATATCCTGGTGAGCAAACTTTCTCGCATAAATAAGTAGGAAAGACACAATTGGCGTGCTATAACTATTGCAATGCAATAGAGACTAACTGGATATACTAATTTTATTGACATTTCCGACAAATATCCTGGTGAGCAATCTTTCTTGCATAAATAAGGAGGAACGAAGCTTTTGTGGTGCTATAGCCACTGCAGTGCAATAGAATCTGTCAGAAAAGTCCAATTTTATTCACATTTTCAACTAATATCATGCGGACCAAGCTTTCGGGCATAAATAAGGAGGAAAGGTCCTATTGGCGTGCTGTATCCGTTGCAATGCTATGGAATCTGTCTGGAAAGCTTAAATTTATTAACATTTTGGGCTTATATAGTGGTGAGCAAACTTCCGCGGATATGTAAGGCGTATAGATTCTGTTGCCGTGATATAGATGTTTCATTGCAATAGAATCTGGCTGGAAAGTTCAATTTTATTGACGTTTTCGATTAATATCATGGTGAACAAGCATCCGCGCATAAATAAGTGGGATTGATTCTATTAGCGTGCTATAGCCATTGTAATGCATTAGAATCTGACAGGAAAGTTCTATTTTGTTGGCATTTTCGAATAATATCGTGGTGAGAAATCTTTCTCGCATAAATAAGTAGGAAACATAATATTGGCGAGCTACAACCATTGCAATGCAAAGGAGACTGTCTGGATATACCAATTTTACTGACATTTTCGGCTTATATCGTGGTTAGCAAACCTTCCCGCATAAATAAAGTCGAATGATCCTATTGGCGTGCTGTAGACGTTTCTATGCAATAGGATCGGTATGGAAAGTTCAATTTTATAGTCATTTTCGTCTAATATCGTGGTATAAAAGCCTTCTCGCATAAATAAGTACGATAGAACCTATTGGCGTGATGTAGCCGTTGTAATGCACTGGAATCTGACTGCAAAGTTCAATTTTATTGACATTTTCGATTAATATCGTGGTGAACAAGCTTCCTCGCATAAATAAGTGGGATAGATTCAATTGGCGTGCTATAGCCATTGTAAAGCAATAAAATCTGACTGCAAAGATCAATTTTGTTGACATTTTCGAATAATATCCTGGTGAGCAAACTTTCTCGCATAAATAAGTAGGAAAGACAATATTGGCGTGTAATAACCATTGAAATGCAATACAGACTGCCTGGATATACCAATTTTACTTACATTATCGACTAATATCCTGGTGAGCAAGCTCTCTGGCATAAACAAGGAGGAACAAACTTTTTGGCGTGCTATAGCCATTGCAATGCAATAGAATCTGCCTGGAAAGTTCTATTTTATTGACATTTTCGAATAACAACGTGGTGAGCATTCTTTCTCGCATAAATAAGTAGGAAGCATACTATTGGCGTGCTATAGCCATTGTAATGCAATAAAATCTGGCTAGAAAGTTCAATTTTGTTGAAATTTTCGAATAATATACTGGTGAGCAAACCTTCTCGCATAAATAAGTAGGAAAGACACTATTGGCGTGCTGTAACATTTGCAACGTAACAGAAACTGACTGGAAAGCACAATTTTATTGACATTTGGACTAATATCGCGGTGAGCAAACTTTCGCGCATAAATAAGGAGGAAAGGTCCCATTGGCGTGCTGTATCCGTTGCAATGCTATAGAATCTGTCTGGAAAGCTTAATTTTATTGGCATTTTGGGCTTATATCGTGGTGAGCAAGCCTTCTCGCATAAATAATGTCGAAAGATAGTACTGGCTTGCTGTAGACATTGCTATGCAATAGCGTCGGTCTGGAAAGTTCAATTTTATTGTCATTTTCGACTAATATCGTGGTGAGAAAAAAGCTTCCTCGCATAAATAAGTAGGATAGATTCTATTGGCGTGTCGTGTCCATTGTAATGCACTAGAATCTGACTGAAAGGATCAATTTTATTGACATTTTCTGCTTATACCATGGCGAACAAGCTTTCTTGCATCCATAAGGAGGAAAGATTTTATTGGCGGGCTACAGCCA
>NW_016912637.1:11614-16502 GCF_001483705.2 Eufriesea mexicana
AAATAAGGAGGAAAGACAGTATTGGCGTGCTATAACCATTGCAATGCAATAGAGTCTGAACGGATATAACAATTTTAGTGACATTTTCGACTAATATCGTGGTGAGCAAGCCTTCTTGCATAAATAAGGAGGAACGATACTTTTGGCGTTCTGTATCCATTACAATGCAATAGAGGCTGAATGGAATTGTCCATTTTATTAACATTTTCGACTAATATCGCGTTGTACAAGCTTCCTCGCATAAATAAGGAGGATAGATACCATTGGCGTGCTATAGCGATTGTTATGCAATATGGTCTGACTGGAAAGATCAATTTTATACACATTTTCGACTAATATTGTGGTGAAGAAACTTCCTCGCATAGGTAAGGCGGATAGATCCTATTGGCGTGATATAGACATTGCATTTCAATAGAATCTGACAGGAAAGTTCAATTTTATTGACATTTTCAACTAATACCATGGTGAACAAGCTTTCGCGCAAAAATAAGCAGGACAGGTCCTTAAGAGGTGCTGTATCCGTTGCAATGCTATGGAATCTGTCTGTAAAGCTTAATTTTATTAACGTTTTCGGCTTATATCGTGGTGGGCATACTTCCTCGCATAAGTAAGGCGGATAGATTCTATTGCCGTGATATAGATCTTTCATTGCAATAGAATCTTACTGGAAAGTTCAATTTTATTGACAATTTCGACTAATACCTTCGTGAGCAAGCTTCCTTGCATTAATAAGGAGGAATGATACTTTTGGCGAGCTGTGCCACTGCAATGTGATAGAACCAGACAGGGAAGTTCAATTTTATTGGCATTTTCGACTACTATCGTGATGTGCAAACTATCTCGCATAAATGAGGGGGAAAGTTTCTGCTGGCGTGATATAGCCATTGATATGCAATAGAGTCTGACTGGAAGGTTAAATTTTACATACATTTTCGACTAATATCGCGGCGAACAAACTTCCTCTCATGAGCAAGGCGGATAAATTCTAATGGCGTGATATATACCATGCATTGCAATAGAGCCAGACATGAATGTTCAATTTTATTAGCATTTTCGACAAATATCGTGATGTGCAAGCTTTCTCGCATACATGAGGGGGAAAGTTCCTATTGGTGTGATATAGCCATTGCAATGCAACAGAAACTGACAGGAAAGCTCAATTTTATTGACATTTAGACTAATATTGCGGTGAGCAAACTTTCTTGCATAAATAAGGAGTATAGATACTATTGGCGTGCTATAGCAATTGCAGTGCAATAGAATCTGTCAGGAATGTTCAATTTTATTGACATTTTCAACTAATATCATGGCGAACAAGCTTTCTCGCGTAAATAAGCAGATAAGGTCCTAATGGCGTGCTGTATCCATTGCAATGCCATCGAATTTGTCTGGAGAGTTCAATTTTATTGACATTTTCGAGTAATATCGTGGCGAACACACTTACTCGCATATATAGGTGTAATAGATTCTATTGGCGCGCTATAGCCATTGTAATGCAATAAAATCTGACTGGAAAGTTCAATCTTGTTGACATTTTCGAATAATACCCTGGTGAGCAACCTTTCTCGCATAAAGAAGTAGGAAAGACACTATTGACGTGTTATAACCATTTCAATGCTATAGAGTCTGACTGGATATACCAATTTCATTGACATTTTCGACTAATATCGCTGTGAGCAAGCTTCCTTGCATAAATAAAGTCGCATGATACTATTGGCGTGCTGTAGACGTTGCTATGCAATAGGGTCGGTATGGAAAGTTCAATTTTATAGTCATTTTCGACTAATATCGTGGTATAAAAGCTTCCTCGCATAAATAAGTAGGATTGATCCTATTCGCGTGCCATAGCCATTGTAAAGCAGTAAAATCTTACTGCAAAGTTCAATTTTGTTGACATTTTCGAATAATATCTTGGTGAGCAACCTTTCTCGCATGCATAAGTAGGAATCATAGTATTGGCTTGCTATATCCATTTCAATGCAATAGAGACTGACTGGATATACTAATTTCATTGACATTTCCGACTAATATCGCTGTGAGCAAGCTTTCTTGCTTAAATAAGGAGGAACGATCCTTTCGGCGAGCTGTAGCCATTGCAATGCAATAGAATCTGAATGGAATGGTGAATTTTATTATCATTTTCGACTAATATCGCTGTGAGCAAGCTTTCTTGCATAAATAAGGAGGAACGGTCCTTTTGGCGTGCTGTGGCCATTGCAATGCAATAGAATCTGAACGGAATGGTGAATTTTATTATCAATTTCGACTAATATCGTGGTGAACAAACGTCCTGGCATAAATAAGGAGGATAGATTCTATTGGCGTGCTATAGCCATTGATATGCAATAGAGTCTGACTGGAAAGTTCAATTCTATATACATTTTCGACTAATATCGTGGTGAGCAAGCTTTCTCGCATAAATAAGTTGGAAAGGTCCTAATGGCGTGCTGTATCAATCGCAATGCTATAGAATCTGTCTGGAAAGCTTTATTCTATTGACATTTTCGGCTTATATCGTGTTGAGCAAGCCTTCTCGCATAAATAAGGTCGAGAGATCCTATTGGCGTGCTGTAGACATTGCTATGCATTAGGTTCGGTCTGGCAAGTTCAATTTTATAGTCATTTTCGACTGATATTGTGGTACAAAATCTTCCTCGCATAAATAAGTAGGATAGATTCTATTGGCGTGCTGTGGCCATTGTATTGCACCAGAATGTGCCAGGAAAGATCAATTTTATTGACATTTTCGACTAATATCGTGGTGAACATGCTTGCTCGCATAAGTAAGTGGGATAGATTCTTTTGGCGTGCTATAGCCATTATAAAGCAATAACATCTGACTGCAAAGTTCAATTTTGTTGACATTTCCGAATAATATCCTGGTGAGCAATCTTTCTCGCATAAATAAGTAGGAAAGACACTATTGGCGTGTTATAACCATTGAAATGCAATAGAGACTGACTGGATATACCAATTTTACTGACAATTTCGGCATATATCGTGGTGAGCAAACCTTCTCGCGTAAATAAATTCAAATGATCCTATTGGCGTGCTGAAGACGTTTCTATGCAATAGGGTCGGTGTGGAAAGTTCAATTTTACAGTCATTTTCGTTTGAAATCGTGCTATAAAATCTTCCTCGCAAAAATAAGTGGCATAGATCCTATTGGCGTGCTATAGCCATTGTAATGCACTGGCATCTGTCTGCAAAGTTCAATTTTAATGACATTTTCTATTAATATCGTGGTGAACAAGCTTCCTTGCATAAATAAGTGGGATAGCTTCAGTTGGCGTGCTATAGCCATTGTAAAGCAATAAAATCTGACTGCAAAGATCAATTTTGTTGACATTTTCGAATAATATCCTGGTGAGCACACTTTCTCGCATAAATAAGTAGGAAAGACACTATTGGGGTGCTATAACCATTGAAATGCAATAGTGACTGACTGGATATACCAATTTTACTGACATTTTCGACTAATATCCTGGTGACCAAGCTTTCTGGTATAAATAAGGAGGAACGAACCTTTTGGCGTGCTATAGCCATTACAGTGCCATAGAATCGGCCTGGAAAGTTCTATTTTATTGACATTTTGACTAATATCGCGGTGAGCAAACTTTCTCGCACAAATAAGGTGTATAAATACTATTGGCGGGCTATAGCCATTGCAATGCTATAGAATCTGTCTGGAAAGCTTAATTTTATTGACATTTTCGTCTTATATCGTGTTGTGCAATCCTTCTCGCATAAGTAAGGTCGAAAGAACCTTTTGGCGTGCTGTAGACATTGCTACGCATTAGGGTCTGTGTGGAAAGTTCAATTTAATCGACATTTTTTACTAATATCGTGGTGAACATACTTCCTCGCATAAGTAAGGCGGATAAATTGTATTCGCGTGATACAGACATTGCGTTCCAATAGAATCTGTCTGGAAAGTTCAATTACATTGGCAATTTCGACTAATATCTTCTTGAGCAAGCGTTCCGGCATTAATAAGGAGGAAAGATACTTTTGGCGTGCTGTGCGACTGCAATGCAATATAAATAAGGAGGAACGAACCTTTTGGCGTGCTATAGCCATTACAGTGCCATAGAATCGGCCTGGAAAGTTCTATTTTATTGACATTTTGACTAATATCGCGGTGAGCAAACTTTCTCGCACAAATAAGGTGTATAAATACTATTGGCGGGCTATAGCCATTGCAATGCTATAGAATCTGTCTGGAAAGCTTAATTTTATTGACATTTTCGTCTTATATCGTGTTGTGCAATCCTTCTCGCATAAGTAAGGTCGAAAGAACCTTTTGGCGTGCTGTAGACATTGCTACGCATTAGGGTCTGTGTGGAAAGTTCAATTTAATCGACATTTTTTACTAATATCGTGGTGAACATACTTCCTCGCATAAGTAAGGCGGATAAATTGTATTCGCGTGATACAGACATTGCGTTCCAATAGAATCTGTCTGGAAAGTTCAATTACATTGGCAATTTCGACTAATATCTTCTTGAGCAAGCGTTCCGGCATTAATAAGGAGGAAAGATACTTTTGGCGTGCTGTGCGACTGCAATGCAATAGAACCAGACAGGAAAGTTCAATTTTATTGGCATTTTCGACTCACATCGCGGTGAGCAAACTTTCTTGCATAAATAAGGCGGATAGATTCTATTGCCGTGACATAGATGTTTCATTGCAAATGAATCTGACTGGAAAGTTCAATTTTATTAACGGTTTCGATTAATATCATGGTGAACAAGCTTCCGCGCATAAATTAGTGGGATAGATTAAATTGGCGAGCTATAGCCAGTGTAAAGCAATAAAATCTGAATGCAAAGATCAATTTTGTTGACATTTTCGAATAATATCCTGGTGAGCAAACTTTCTCGCATAA
>NW_016912638.1:0-693 GCF_001483705.2 Eufriesea mexicana
AGGTTACGTTTGTATGGGTTACGTTGGGCCAGGTTAGGGTAGGCTACTTTGACTTTTGCGGTATACTAAGCTATTCCCCAGATTTGTGTGATCTAATGTGCTCTAATGTGTTCTGCTTTGCTCTGGGGCGTCCATTATCAGGACTCCCGGCCAATAGCTTGTGTTATGTTACGTTTCTTTGGGCTATGTTGGGAAGGCTTGATTAGGATTTCCTTGACTTTTGTGCTATGCACTGCTATTTGGAGAATGCCTGCGCTCTACATTGCTCTTCTATACTCCGTTTCGGTTCTGGAGAGTGCAGCAATTGACGTATCGGCACGATAAGCTGGGTTACGTTACGTTTGACTAGGTTAGGAACGGATAGGTTTGACTTTTGTGTTACACACAGCTATACGGTGAATTTCTGCGCTCTACTGTGCTCTATGGTTTTCTGCTCTTCCCTGGGGAGACCAGAAACGGTGGTCTCGGCACGTTGGGTTGAGTTATACTACGTTTGGTTATGTGGCGGTTCGTTGTGTCAGGACACCATATCTCTGACTTTTGTGCTGTACACCACCATTCCGCGGAATTCTGCGTTCCACTGTTCCTTAGTATGTTCTCCTTGGCTGTCACGATAACAGAAATATTGGCCTCGGCACGTTATGTTGAGTTCTGTTACGTTTTGTTATATCCGTCTATGCAGAGTTCGATCAG
>NW_016912639.1:0-1472 GCF_001483705.2 Eufriesea mexicana
AAATGTCGATAAAATTGAACTTTCCAGCCAGATTCTATAGCATTGCGATGGCTATAGCATGCCTAGATAGTCTTTCCTTCTTACTTACGCAAGGAAGTTAGTACACCGCGATAATAGTCGAAAATGTCAACAAGATTGTATTTTCCAGCCGCAAAGCCGCAAACTGTATCATTGCAATGGCTATAGCACTCAAAAAGCATCTTTTCCCCTTATTTAGGCAAGGAAGTTAGCTCACCACGATACTAGTCGAAAATGTCAGTAAAATTGTACTTTCCTTCTAGGTTCTACAGCATTGCAATGCCTATAGTACGCCAACAGAGTATTTCCTCCATATTTATGCAAGAAAGATTGCTCACCAAGATATTTGTCGAAAATGTCTATGCTATTGAATTTTCCAGCCAGACACCTTAGCAATGCAATGGCAATAGCGCGCCAATCGAATCTACCATCCTTATTTATGCAAGAAGGTCAGCTCACCACAATATTAGTAGAAAATGTCAATAAAATTGATCTTTCCAGGCAGATTCTATAAATTGCGAAGGCCATTGCACGCGAATTGAATCTTACCTACTTATTTATGCAAGAAAGTTAGCTCACCACGATATTAGTCGAAAACGTCATTAAATTTTAATTTTCCAACCACATTCTATATCATTGCAATGGCTATAACACGCCAATAGTATCTTCCCTCCTTATTTATGTATGAAAGTTAGCTCACCACGAGTCTAGTCGAAAATGTCAATAAAATTGTATTATCGTTCTAGGTTCCACAGCTTTGCAATTCCTATAGCACGCGAATTGCATCTTACCTCCTTATTTATGCAAGAAAGTCAGCCACAGCAATATTAGTCAAAAAAGTCAATAAAATTGAATTTTCCAGCCAGATTCAATAGCATTGCGACGGCTTTAGCACGCAAATTGAATCTTTTCTCATTATATATGCAATAAAGTTAGCTCACCGCGATATTAGTCGAAAATGTCAATAAAGATGAATTTTCCAGTGAGATTCTATAGCATTGCAATGGCTATAGCACGCCAATAGAATCCTTCATCCTTATTTATTAAAGAAAGTTAGCTCACCACAATATTAGTCGGAAATATCAATAAAATTGAATTTTCCAGCCATATTCAATAGCACTGCGACGGCTATAGCACGCCAATAGAATCCTTCATCCTTATTTATTAAAGAAAGTTAGCTCACCACAATATTAGTCGGAAATATCAATAAAATTGAATTTTCCAGCTGGATGCTATAGCAATGAATGGCTATAGCACGCCAGTAGAATCTACCCTCCTTATTTACGCAATAAAGTTAGCTCACTATGATATTAGTCAAAAAAGTCAATAAAATTGAGTTATACAGCCAGATTCTACAGGAACGCAATGGCTATAGCTCGCTAATGGAATCGATCCTCCTTATTTATGCAAGCAAGTTAACTCACCACAATATTAGTCGAAAATGTCAATAAAAT
>NW_016912640.1:0-324 GCF_001483705.2 Eufriesea mexicana
TGTAGGTGTTGAACACGCGGCTTGGAAAAACCCTGCCCTCACCGTTGAAGGATCATCGGACAATGTGGACCTACCCTTGCAGGAAGCAGCTCACTTGGCCGTGGCTGCGGGTTGTCTAGCAGCCCGCAGCCACGGTACCAGCGGGGGCCACGTGGAGGCGGACCTGCCAGCATTCGCTCGGTCCCAGCAGGATGGCGTGTGCCGATATACCTGCGCCGTTACGGTATCCGTCTCTGGATACCGCCTGCGGTGACGGTCACAGGCACCTTACCTCTCTTCCCTTGCTGTTGTTTCCTCCGGTGCTTCTCGTGGTCATCCTGTCTG
>NW_016912641.1:0-606 GCF_001483705.2 Eufriesea mexicana
TAGCTCACCACGATATTAGTCAAAAATGTCAGTAAAATTGAACTTTCCAACGAGATCCTTTAGTAATGCAATTGCTATAGCACGGCAATAGAATCTTTCCTCCTTATTTATGCACGAGAGATAGCTCACCACGATATTAGTCGAAAATGCCAATAAAGTTGTATTTTCCAGCCAGATTTTATGGCATTGCAATGGCTATAGCACGCCAATAGAATCTGTCCTCCTTATTTATGCAAGAAAAAGAATCTTTCCACCTTATTTATGCAAGAAAACCAGCTCACCACGATATCAGTCGAAAATGTCAATGAAATTGAATATTCCAGCCAGACTCTAAAACATTGCATTGGCTATTGTACACTAATAGAATTCATCCTCCTTACGAATGCAAGGGAGATATCTCAACACGATATATGTTGAAAATGTCAATAAAATTGAATTCACGATATATGTTGAAAATGTCAATAAAATTGAATTTCCCAGCCAGATCCTGTAACAATGCAATGGCCATAACACGCCAATTGTATCTTACCCCTTATTTATGCGAGGCAGTTAGCTCACAACGATATTAGTCGAAAATGTCAAGAAAATTGATATTCCAGGCAGATT
>NW_016912642.1:0-440 GCF_001483705.2 Eufriesea mexicana
CACTTTCGACTAATATGGTGGTGAGCATGCTTTTCTGAATAAGTAAGGAGGAAAGATCCAATTTATTTGCTATAGCCATTGCATTGCATTCGAATCTGCCCGAAAATCTCTCTTTTATTGAAATCTCCGAGTAATATTGTTGTGAGCAAGGTTCTCTGCATGAATAAGGAGGAAAGATTCTATTGGTTTGCTATAGCCATTGCATTGCATTCGAATCTGCCCGAAAATCTCTCTTTTATTGAAATCTCCGAGTAATATTGTTGTGAGCAAGGTTCTCTGCATGAATAAGGAGGAAAGATTCTATTGGTTTGCTATAGCCATTGCATTGCAATAGAATCTGCACGAAAACTCAATTTTATTGACATTTTCGTGTAATGTTGTGGTGAGCAAACCTTTCTGCGTAAATAAGGAGGAAAGATACTACTGGGTTGCTATAGCCA
>NW_016912643.1:0-3622 GCF_001483705.2 Eufriesea mexicana
TTCCCCTTGCTTCCTTTGCAATCAGTTCAGTTTTGAGATTATCTATTCCCCTTTCTTCTTTCTACATTTACTCCCAGACATTTGCAAACACACAATCTAGAAACATACATAAGATTTTAGTTATCAGCATTGTTTTTTCTATCATCTTACTCCCTAATGCATGTAATTTGAAAGCTTATCTGTTTGACACGCAATGTAGGTTATCATATCACATTCAAATTCATATTTATACATGAAAAATTCCTCTGTAACAAAATATCTTTGCAGTTCTTATACTTTTCATAAATGTTGTTGAATGTTACCCATACTTCATGACTTGACATAAACTTAATACACAAATTCATTCCTTCTGGTTGAAACTATCAGATTTTGTACCTACACAATATTTGTTAACCAATCCTGTTTGCACTTTTCTATATTTCTTGGTTCTTTCATTGCACAATTATACAAACCTTGACATTACGGCATGAAGATCACTCTAAATTTCTAAATATGGTGTCCATCTTGATGTATTGATACTTCCAATTTCCTTCTTGAGTTTTGTTTACCGCACTCAAACATGAGGCTTACATTCTGGTGACACACTATAACCTGTTGAATTATTCTTTTGCTCAGAACATGCTAAACCCACACACCTTCCTCCTTACATTACTCACCTGAAATCTGAAGTCTGAATCCATCGTAATTTCCATTGTCATCTTTATGTTGGATTTGTTCTTCCTCTCAACAACTTCATTGCACTGCTGTATCTTGGCTGAAATCAAATCATGTTCTATTTCCTTCTGATGTAACCAAATCTGGGAGTATTGTCCCACAAACTCACCTCCATTGCCTGAACATGTAAGTATTTTTTAACTTCTTGACAGATTGATTTTTTTTTAATGCCACCAATCTTTTAATTTCCTCTGCTGTTTGTCCCTTTTCCTGTACAAGAAAGACAATAATCACTCTCAAATAATCATCAGCAGTTAAAACCTACCTTTTACCTCCTTTTGACATTGGTTTTATTGGCCCAATCAAGTCCATCTGCCACATCCCCATTAATACTGCTGCTTTTATAGTTTCCAAGTTTCTATAGATATTTCTCCAGATTTTTGCCTTACTGCAACATTTAAATTCTATATTGAATTTATCTTTACTTTTCATAACTTTTACTAATTATTCGTTTTCCATCTCTTCAATGATCCTTATATTTCCATAACTTAGTAATCGATGGTACACACCTTTCTCTGTTGATCCATATGCTTCCTCGTTTATGTTTTCTGATCTACGTAATATTCATTTTCTCTTCTCATTGCTTGCAATTGAACTTCTCCATTTTCTTTATATACTTCAACTTCATCTTTCTGAAACTTAACACATTAGTGCTGGTCATTGACTTTGATCACTGATATCAATATTTATTCAGATCAAGAATAGAACATACCTTTCAATCTCACTGTATTCTCTATGTCTCTGTATTCGTCAAACCCATCTTCCTTTCTTAATCCTTATTTCACCAACAAATATACCTGTGTTGCATGTCAAATGGCTAGTCAACCTAGAATCCAAAAGACATACAATAACTTACATATTTATATTACTGCATCAATCTTTACTTGCCACAAAAAATAATTACTACTATATTTTTGTCCTACTGCACGTGTCCGTATATTTCAACAGAATACTGTCTTTACACAATCAGGCTAGGCTATACCTAACAAAAGATAGAAAAAGAATGGCTTATACCTTTCTTATTTACTTATAACTACTTATTTATTTACAACTGACGGTTATGTTGAAACGAAGACTTACATTCTTCGACATGATGCAGACACACCTCCATGGACATAACGATGCTTCCCACGTTTTTCTGTAAACTTTTTCTAATTTCCGGACAAAAATAGGCCAACTAATTAGGGAGCGATCTGTTCTATTGAGTGACAGCAAAAAGACCTAATCAAAAGACGAAGTTTAGGACTCTAAGACACGAAAGATAACGACACAGTACGACCTGTCACACCCTTTCACTTTCGGCACTGTAATTCGAGAAAAATCGGCGAAAATCGAAAAAAAACCACTGATTCTATTAAAGAAGAGCCCGTTCTATCGAGTGATGTAGAAAAAGCTACATCAAAAATCGGATTTTGGGAAAGCTAAGCCACGAGAGATAACGACGCAGTACGACCTGCCACGCCCTTCCACTTTCGGCACTGTATTTAGAAAAAAAACGGCGGAAATTGAAAAAAAACCACTGATTCTATTAGAGAAGAGCCCGTTGTATCTAGTGATTATGAAAAATCAAAATCAAAAATAGAAGTTTTAAAGAGCTAAGCCACGAGAGATAACGTCGCACCACGACCTGTCACACGCGTCCACTTTCAGCACTATATTCAGAAAAAAAACGGTGAAAATCGAAAAGAAACCACTGATTCTATCAGAGAAGAGCCCGTTCTATCGAATGATAATGAAAAATCAAAACCAAAAATCGGATTTTGGGAAAGCTAAGCCATGAGAGATAACGACGCAGTACGACCTGCCACGCCCTTCCACTTTCGGCACTGTATTTAGAAAAAAAACTGCGAAGATCGAAAAAAGGTAGGTCTGCTGATTAAAGAGTAGTCTAAGCTAGGAAAGGTAACGGGGTAATTCGATTTCACACGCACTCACACTTCCGTCAATGTACGTCGAAAATGAACGGTCTAAATCAGAAAGAAATTGGCCTACTGATCAGGAAACATTCTATTCTAACGAGTGATATCGAAATATGGCAATACAAGATCGAAATTTCCAATATCTATACGATAACGGTAACACGTAGGAACACAGCACAATGTGATACACACATTTGCCCTTGCATCACTTTATTTCACGCATGTACCGTCGAAATCGAAAAAAGAATAAGAAACCTATTAAAAAACTGCCTGTGTCGAGCAATGCTAACCAATATCACAGTGAACGATCGAGTTCTGGATTCTACAATCGAAGACACATGACTATTCTGTTCTCGTATATGATTCGCACTTACACTGATTCATGTCGCACATGTATCCGTAGACGATTTGCACTATGTAACTTCACTTTTTCCCACATGTGTTATATTACTACTGATCAAATGTACATAGTTAGTTATCCTGCTCTTGGTAAAGTTTTCTCGATTTCCTACACTTCTGTTGTGGTCCTGTCGTAAATATCACGAAGATGCTACAAAAGTTGTTCAATGTTCTGAAACAATAACTGATACTGCGCTTTATCGTTGTTGAACATTTATTTCGTCAGTTGCAGTAATTAAAACACTAATCAATGATGACATTACTTTACGAAACGTATTGTTGCGACACTGAAAATTTTATTTTAACACGCGTAAACATTTGTCCACGCGGTACCGGCATATTGGATTCGCGTCTACTAGAAGTGGACTGCGATTGGACAAGCTATGCTTGTTTTCGCGGGAAGATGCTTTGTGTTTGAGATAGCCATTTGTCAAAGTATCGATGTGGAATATCGATCGTTGTCTTATATTTATTAACAACAATAATGCAAATAGAAATATGTTTCTGTTATGAAAATAAAAAATTAAAATGTCCTTATTTTCCACTACAGAAAGCTTATAAATTAATAAAATTAATTATAAAAATATATT
>NW_016912643.1:4696-23578 GCF_001483705.2 Eufriesea mexicana
AAATTAATTATTAAATTAATTATAAAAATATATTCTATAATAATATATATATACACATATATATGAATTAGTTACAAAATTTGATACATAAGCAATATGACCATTTTTATTGAACATATTTTTAAAAAATTCTATGAATGCATGATTAATAACGTGTGAAAGCATTCTTAATATATAATATGTATATATAAGTTATGTAAATTCGTAAAATTTATTAAAAACTTGCTTTTTGTAACTTTAAAATGTTGTTTTAAGCACTTATATATTAAAAACCATTGTTACCAAGAAGTAAATGGCACTGTTATGTTGTTTCTATAACGTGTACATGCAACTCATGAATTAATTGCATAGATGTTAGTAATTAATGGAAAACAAATAGCATCTTCCGTATGAATTCATGTCCTCTGTGCAATAATTATTAATAATTAATTAATTAAGGAAATATTTATAAATGTACAAATTATTCTAAATATATATTTGCTTCTGATAATAGTTAGTTTACATTTCATTCAGATAAGAAGTCAATTACACATACTTATTTATTTTATTATTGTAAATATATATTTACTTCTGACAATAGTTAGTTTACATTTCATTCAGATAGGAAGGTAATTATAGATACTTCTTTATTTTATGCTTTTGACCTTTTTAGTAATTCTAGTGTCAAACTAAACCATATTTTTCAGTAGTACAAAGATTATGCTGTATTATTTATTTAATTACATTGTCAATACAAATCCTAATCTGTAATATTCATTAAGTAATTCTTGCAGTTTACTTTCCTTGAAATGAATCTGCAAACAAAAAATATTGGTTTCCCCAAAAATGCATAATTTATGTGAGGTCTTTTTCCTACTTACTTTCCATATGGAGTTGTATTCAAGCTGCAAAATACACAGCTTCTACCCACAATTTCTTTTCCATTCCAGATGTACAGGAGTGCTCGTATCTTATCCAATTAATCTTCGATTGAGTCTTTCCTTTCAGTTGAGATGTATACTGTGTCATATAATCTGCACTAATTCTTGAATTCACGACTGGTAAACCTTCCTGCTTTCATTTTCGCATCTAAATCTGTATTTTATTCCACTTTGCTTCTGCTGCTGCAACATACTTAAACAACATCTGTAATGCTTCAGTATATGCTTCCATAAAATATATCAACAACAAAATTAGTAAAATCTAAGACTGCCATCGCATATCTATTTCTGTTGCATGTCTCTGGTTCTATAGGCCCACACATATATCAGAATGTATAATTTCTAGATGCCTTTCTTGGACAACTCTTTCATGTTTTCTATATTTAGATGGCCCAATTTTCTGTATCACTGCCAGCTGCTTGTTCCTCCTTACTAATAATGTTCTTTTCCTAATAATAATCCTTTTGATTTGTCCACACCATAAAGTCCATTAATACACATCTTCCCTGCTGATATTTTTTTTTCTTCTTATAAACTATTACATTATGTTTCTATAATATTATATTACCACCCTTAGAATTATCTTACCACATTTTGAGTTATCATATATATTGACATTAAATTCTGTCTCAAGTTTGAAACATACAGAACATTTTCAAATATACAGCTATCTAACTCAATTCTACCTTTTACTATAGTTTCCATGAAAATGTTTCTCTTTGCTAATCCAATTTCTGTTCCTATTGCTTCTTATTGCTTAAAATATTCTAGTTTGTTCACCACATGGCTGGTTGTTCTTGAGTCCAAAATCCATTGTTTTTTTTTCCATTCCTCTCTGACAAAAAGCACACTTTCTTCTTTTCTTCTTGATCTCTTTTGTTTTCCTTCATGTTTTTAAAATAATAGTGTTTTTCCAAATGATTAGTCTTTTTACATGTCTTATACGGAGAGCACACTTCTTGAGTCTCGTCTTTTCTTCCTAATCCTAGAAATTTTTCTGATTTTCACCCTAATCTTCCACAACTAAAATATTTAATTTCTTTGTTACCTTTTTTGTTTTTCCAACATGCACTTGCAATATGTATGCTGAAGTAACATTTGAAACACTTCTTCTCTTGAGTTTCACGGACTACAGATCATTTTGATGATCTTGCTTTCCTGACAATCTCCTGAGTTGTGAGGTTATCTATTCTCCTTTCTTCTTTCTGCGTTAATTCCAGATAGTTGCAAATACATAATCTGGTAATGTACATAAGATTTTAGTTATAAGCATTGTTTATTCTATTTTACGTCCTAATGCATGTAATTTGAAATCTTACCTGTCAGCCACACAGTGAGGGTTACTATATCATGTTTTGCTGTTTTATAACCTTCTCATAGATATTGCTTAATTTTACCCATATCTCATAACTTGACGTTCAGGTTGGTACATCAAGTAATAATACCCTGCCTGTGATAGAAACTATCGAATTTTGTAATTACACATTGTTAACCAATCTCGTTTGCACTTTCCTACATTTCTTAGTTCTTTTATTATATGTCGATACAAACCTTAAGACCATAACGTGAAGACCATTCTAAATTTTCAAATATGATATCCATCTTGATCCTTTCATCTATTGATATTTCCAATTTCTTTCTCTAATATTTCTTTCCGCACTTGAACGCGTGGTCTACATACCGTTGGCAGACCATAACCTGTTGATTTATTTTTTTACTTAAAACATGCACAACCCACACACATTCCACCTTACTTTACTCACCCAAGGGCTCGTTTTGTTTTTATCGCTGCCACAATCTCATGTAATTCTCTCCACTTACAGATTAATTCGCTGCTTACAATCGAAAATATCCATCACCCAATTATCGTCCAATAATACCATGTATAAGGAGCACATAACCAAAGTTAGTAACCGATTCAAATTCAAGCGCCTTCGATCAGCGCCATCTATGGGTTTCGACTGGAAACTTGAACTGTTGTTGTCGTTTGAATTTTCGTTCGGTACTTGAAAATGATCAAATTACTTAATTTCTGCGATTAATTTATGAACTTTTATAATTTTATCGTAAAGGCGCAGTCTTAGCGAACTTTCTAACATAACTTTCGATTTAAATTTGTCCCTAACTAATTAATTATTAATAATTATTCTACGCAGTGTTTGAATTTTTGCTGGACATAGTAATAGTTTTTCATTAATTACTATCCTTTACGCAATTAATTTATGAAACTTTATGCACTCCTTATAAAGACAATGTTCTTGCGAGTTTTCTCATATAACTTTTGATCACATTTTGATTCTAGTTCCGTTGAGTATTAAGTATTTTCGCGGAAGATCGTGATGGTCGTTGTTACGAAATCATAGATGCCATAAAACAAAAATTAATAACTAACAATTTAGAGTTAAATTCTTTACGAAACTTATATAGGAATGCAGCTTGAAGTTCCAGCTTCGCAATGAAATTATAAAAGTTCGTAAATTAATTACGGAAATTTAGTAATTAATAATTTTTCACTGGCGGAGCCATTGTATCCTTTTCTATCCCCTCTCTGTCCTTGTCTGTCACGTGACCAGCACTTCGACGACCTCCTTGCCTATTCTATATTCCTATCACTTTCTTGATTTTTGAGCCCAAATCATAGATGGCGCTGATCGCAGGCGGTAAAATTTGTATTTATTCGGCAGTAGAAAATTAATATATTTCCAAGGTTTTTTAATTAATTCATGAACATTTATAGCTACACAGCAATGTTGGAATTATGGGCAACATTCTTATACAACGTTTAATTTAATAATTAATTAGTAGTAAATAAGATTGCTATAGAAAACTGTTTTTGTGCATAATATTCTTATTATTTTGTAATAAATATATACTAGCATAAAAAAGCGTAGAAAATACATTTTTATTTATTAAGAAATTTTATTTATAATTGTTTATTTACAATGTTACATAGGCAAAAAATTAATACAAAATAAAAAATAGATTGAAAAAAACTACCAAGCCATGGACGGGAATCGAACCACGGTCCTCCAGCAAAGGACTGTCGCTGTTAGGCTACGACTTCACTTGTACACTACTAGAAATAAACCCATAATTAAGGAGAAATAAAACTTTAATTGTAAATGTTTAAAAAATTATTGAGTAGTTGCAGCTATAATAATATATATTCTTGAACTGCATGACGAAATCTATAAACTCGTAGAGTTTTAACTAAATCTGTGATCTGCGGGACTTATATTCTCTTTGTTAGACGGTGGATGCTTAGATAGCATAGCCTGTGTTGGCAACGTTCAACGTGCCAGTACAGGTTCATTAATTGTTGCAAGCGGAAGGTTTATTGCGACAATCTTCTTTTCCTGGTTTTATTTGAAAAATCGTAAAAGTAAATTAATTTTTACTTTTAGCTCTATACCAATCTTATTTCATTTAAAACGCAATAAAATTTCTATGCAATATGGATCTAAGTTATTATCTGAAATTCTGTGCCGCGATCCTGAGTTAAAGTGTTCTTGCACGCAATCAACATGCTGTGGGGACTTCAATACTTCCAGGGTTTCATTGTAAATTTTCAAATATATTCCAAAAATGATCTATTATTGAACAATAAAAAAGAAAGTCGATTTTTCTAGTATCTACACCAAAATCTCTCCTTAAACTCGTGGAAATAATTCAAAATCCTTAAACCGTTGAAACTCAGGGAAGCCTCTCATCCGTCCCATCTAAAACGACGAAACGTGGCTCGCGAACTTATTACAAATTCCTCGGCGAATTGTAATCTGGCTCGTTAAAATTAGCCGGGACACTGGTCGTGGACGAGGACTCGCGAGTTCCTCATCGCGGCGTAAAAAGGGATTCGCGATTGCGGAGTTCCCGGCTAATCCTTGTTGAGAAGTTCGCGGATACAAGGGTGACGTGCAAAGTCGTCGAAGTTTTAATCCTCCGTGATGAGTCGAGTGTAAGTAGGGCTTAGGACGATATCGAGAAATTTTTTAACGATCCACCGGCTCCCGGTTCTACGCCCTTGCTGTTGTAGCACGCATATCACGTAATTCCTGCGAATGGCCCCGATGGCTTAATGAAATTTGAACCTTGCTGGATCTGAAGCCTCCGTGTCTTGTATATACTTAGTCCTGGAATCTCGACCTTAAGTCCCGCACTTACCTCGAAAGACAAATTTTCCGGGATGTTCTGAGGAACAGGCGTAACCTTGTCCGCGTGTTTCGGTAATCCTAGTTGTAATCGTCCCTCTGTACACGAGGACGAGGGTAAAATCTTGCTGATTTGGACCGTGTTGAAGGCTCCCTGCTCCTTGCGACTTCGCTCGCTTGATGGACGATTTTACGCGGTAAAATAAGATTTCACGAATTGGGTTCTAGGAGTAAATTAGACGATAATGTTCGGTAATTGGAAAATGCCGTGGGATGCTATTTTTAGAAAAACGAATCGAAAACCGGCCAATAGGGCCTTGTTGCGTCCCGAATACTGCAACTAGAAGACTTAGGCTACCGAAGATAGGATTTCTCGTATGACGAAATATTTCAACGAAAGTTATTTGGTACAGTCAAGTACCTCGATTCGAAAGGAATGTTATTATAATGAGAAATTCTCTATCGTGCGAAAGTATACGTCAAGATTAATTTGGCTATGCGGTATATTATAAAGTTCAAGGCTACGAAAATTTAAGAACGAAAGATAAAGCTGGAATATTTTATACTATTGTAATATCGCACATTTTCCACCATGGACACGGAGCTTTATGAAGGTTACTGAAAGAACAAGGGTCGAAGGTGCAAAGCCTAAGGCAGTCGGGAAATACTTGGATGACGCGTCAGAAAAAAAAAATTTCGGCAACTTCTCGTTACCGACTGGTTGTCCTTGGAAAATACTATGCCCGATAATAATAGAAACAAAACGAAGAAAGTGTCTCACCATTTAGAGATTCGTGAGAATCAGCAGGGCAAGCCTATAAGAAGGATGTGCACACTGTGCTACTAGAAGAAGAGGCAAACTGTAGAACGTCAAGAAAGGAGGAAAAATGTAAATAAAAACTAAGACCTATTGTTCCAATTGTCCATGTTGCGTCTTTCCCAAATACTGCAACTTTCACGGTGGGAGTTTTATGGGGTTGTAAGGCCCGTTTACGTGGATGCGACAATGTTGCTGGGATGCGGCCTACCCCAAATTAATAGAGCTAGACATGGTTAGGGGTGAACTAAAGAGTTAGGATGTGTTACTGTCTCTCGTACTGAGTTAATCGTCGTGGGTCTTGGCTGATAATCTGGTCGTGATGCTTGTCCTGTTTTCGTGAGATTTTTAGGAGAACTCTCTCGTGACTGCTGTCTCGGTGGTTTTATAAGTTTTATATGTCTACTGATTGTTTGGTGTGAAATGTAAGTGTTAAGTCTTCCTATTGGTTGTGAATAATATTGGGGTGTGTGATAGCTTCGACGTCTTTTTGTGGTTGCGGATATTTTAATAATTTGGGCCTTTGCTGCCAAAGGGATGCGACCTAAGTTAATTGAAATAGATCTAGTAAGGGTGTCAACTGATTGAGTCGAGTATGCGACTGTTCCCAATGTGAACTGACTTTGTGTAGTCATTTTTCGATTTGATCTAATTGATCATGACGTGGTGTGTGGACCCTTTTCGATTTGAAGGTGGATTGTTTTGGATTTGGGAGTGAATTGTCTTTGATTCCTGTCTTAGTGGTTTTATAAATTCTGACACGTTCTGATTGGTTGTGAATAATATTAGGGGTGTGTGATAGCTTCGACGTCTTGCTGTGATGGTGGATGTTTAAATAATTTGGGTCCTTATGTCTATCGTCTCGAGAGTGATTTATTATTTATATATATTATTATAATTTATTATTACCCTTGCTAAAGTTAACCCAGGTGGTGGTAAGGTGACACGAATATTCGTGAGTTATGGGACGCTGACAATAAAGAAATAGAACAGTCCCATACTTGACTTAGGACGTTCGGTCCTAGGGACGCAACAGTTGCTGTAGAGATTTTAGTCCGCAAGACATGTTACGAATTTTTGGGCCCTAGTTCGATGTTCGATGAAATGAATAGCAGTGACTATTTAGAATGACAGACTTCATTTGTAACGTTTATAATTAAAATTTTATTTGCTGTTTGAAGAAGATTGCAGTTCCTTTTTGCTAGTTGATGGACGATTTTATGTGATTGATGGATTGGGTTAGTTAGTTTGGTTCTTTGAGTTATGTGTAATTTATTTTGTTCAGTGAATTTAGGATTTAGTATGATAGATGGTTAGTATTGCGAGGAAGGTTCTAAGATTTGCTCGGTTTGGTATGTTACCGTGGAAAATTTATTCTTCAAGAGAGCAGAGGTGTTTCAATTTTTGTTTCAAACAATTGTTTCAATTTCAATTTTTTCAGCACCAGCTCGATTCTAGGTAAAGCGAATAACAATGAACATTTACAATAACAAACTTTAATTGTAATTAAAAATAATTAAAATTGTATTTACTTGTGTGAAAAAACCGTAGTTTTCCATCTCGAATTTTGTTATTCGCGTTTAATTAGTATTACCATTTACGTTAATAAATATTACATTAAAAAATAATAAAAAATAATAAAAAATATCATAACTAGCTATATATAACTGAGTTCACGAGTTAAATGAAAACGTCGAAATCAACATTGAGTCTATCGTTTTATGGCGTAAATTTCGAGTTCGTTTAATAAATTTTTCGGAATATTTTGATAAAACAAGAGAAATATTGTAAACAGTTTTTCGGTTAAACGTTCTCATAGCATGAAAAATATCACGACCAGTTTTCCGGCTAAATATTTCCGCAACAAGAGTGTTTGGGTTACGTAAATATTTTGCGCTCAATTCCATATAGGTAATTCGCTTTTATCGTTTAACGTACTGTGTGCATTAGAGTTAAATCCAGCGTTGGTTAATGAAGCCAAAGTTAATGGCATCGATCCCCCCTGTTTCGCGTTTTGTCTTCATAAATGGGAACCTAGAATTCATCCTATGAATATTATTTTTCCTATCTTACTCGAGAAAAATAATTATTAAAATTCTTCGTAACGCTCATACTCGTATTATAAATAATAATAATACAGAAAACATTAAAAACACGAGAAACGATAATTAAAATTAGCAAGAGTATGAAAAATAATAATTAAAAGTAATAGTGATACTAAAAATAATAATTAATAATTAATAATCACGTGAAAAATAATAATTAAATAATAATAAACGAAATAATAATTAAACGATATTAAATGATAATTAAATGATAATTATGCGAAAAACAATATAGTCAGAAATTGTAAATATAATCACGTGAAAAATAATAATTAAATAATAATAAATGAAATAATAATTGAATAATTAAATGATAATAATGCGAAAAATAATAATTAGGAATTGTAATAATGGAGCAAATGGCTATTGACAATAATAATATTTAATGACGATATAAATGAATAAAAGTAAAACGGAAAAATCACAAAGAAAAGTCAATATTTCCTGAGAGGAAAATGTAACAATTTTACTCGTTCAAAGCTTCAGTGAAGCTCGATAAAAATGCAGCGATATTTTAAAGCTACTTCCGATTTTCTGCATTTATTGCATCTGAATTTACTTTTCGGACTAGGGATGTCGGATGTAGACGTACTTGCATGTTAGGTAATCCTCCACGTAAACGGGGATTAAAGAAAATCCCGACAGAGTCTACAGATCCTATAAGATGCGGTCGATACTTGGTATGCGAAAGTGTTGATACTTGACTTCCAAGGAACGGTACACGATGCGTGCTCGTACAGTTTTTTCACGAAATAAATACACCAAATATTTTTGCTTGCATAAAAATCGCGAAACATGAAAATGCCTTTTAAATAATTCCAGGAAAGCGTTAAATTTTTATCTAGGAAAAAGTGCACTCACTACTTTTAACTTAAAAGGTATTTTACGTTATTTAAAAAATTGTCTAATAATAGTAAATATAATAATAATAAATTTTTAATAATAATACTATTATTCGATAATAATACACGATAATTTATATTTTAATTTTGATATAATATATTACATTTTAATATATGATTTATATTTTAATTATAATATAAATTGTATATTTTATATATCATATTTCGAGAATTTAATTAAAAATTTTTGACCGAGTTTGAAGATTGAAGAATTTTTAATTTCTAATTAATTATTAAGGAATTTTACGTTATCTAAAAATTGTTTAATAATAGCAAATATAATAACAGTAAATTGTTTAATAATAATATTATTATTCGATGATAATACACGATGACTTATATTTTAATATAATATATTATATTTTTATTATATTTCAATTTTGATGCAATATATTATATTTTAATACATGATTTATATTTTAATTATAACATAAATTATATATTTTATATTTCAAATGATACGAGGATTTAATTAAAAATTTTTGACCGAGTTTGCAAATTGAAGAATTTTTAATTACGAAATTATGGACGACTCAATTACCGGAAATTAGGTTAAAGGACTTAGGAACAATTTCTGCGGTAGATCAACGTGTTTCTTCCGGTAATTGTATTTATTAAATTTGACGATCGTGTTCCGATAGCTGGTCGTTACACTTCTAACGTCGTGTTAGGTGAAATCGTACGAAATTTTGTTTGCATATCTTTAATCTCTTGCATCAGGGATATTTGCAAAATGTATGTTTCGGTGTACAGTTTCTTGGTAAATATAGCACACATCGCACGAAAAGTACGTCATTACGTCATTAATTAGCGAACAAGGCGACGTTAAATTGCTGTTGTAAATGTGTTTAGGCACCACTTAACTCACTTAAGAGAACGTGACACACGATCGTTTTCTTCGACGTTTTGAAACGCATAATTTCTTCTTTCGTGTGTTTTATGCCTCCTAAAGCGTTTTCCATTATTCATGAATATGCATGTATGAAGTTGAGTTACCTCGTGCAAGGAAAATTCTTCCTTCATACTGGAATAAATCTTCAAATTTCATCGAGAAAAATAATTTAATCATTGTCATAGTAATATACAACAATAGTCAGTGGAGTGAATAAAATATGTATATTTAATAAAGCCTAGGATTTTGTATTGTGGTAATAAAGATATATATTTTATTATGTTTATTTAACATTAATCAATAATTATTTAACATGTGAGGAGTGATAAGTATGTGCTACAGTCTTCGGAACATAATTTATTTAAAAGATTGTGTATATGTGTTATTTATTTTAATTAAATGAGCCGTTCATTGCACAAATCGATTAACTCCACTTTTTGAAAAATCTTAAATGTAAAAAATTATGACTATACCAAGTGTTTTGACACATAAATTTAAGATTTTTCTAAAAATGAAATTAATCGATTTGTGCAGTGAACGGCTCAAATATTCTGAATTGTATATTTTTGGATGGTAAATGATTTTAATTTGAATTTATGGAATTCTGAGATAATATATTTTTTTCAAACCAATAAAGATGATTTTTTTCTTAGTTTTAATTAAAATTCTATATAAAATACGTTAAATTTTTTAAAATTTTGTTTATATTGTAGCATTATTATTTTTCATTTATTTATATTTCTATGAACCACAGTTTATTATTTGTCATGCTCGTGTTCGTAATTATTGCTTAATGTAATATCATAATGATATAACGAGCTTCATTATTAATTTTGTATACAATACTTTATGTAACAAGATAGGTGTAGAATATCATAATAGAATAATTGTTATCGTCATTATTTAATAGTAATTAGCATAATTAAGCATATTTAACAATCATTATCTTAATAATCATTATCGATAATAAATATATTTGTCTTTCATAAAATAAACACAATTGTTAAATTAATAATTAAACTAATTTGTCAGATATTTATATCTAAATATTTACATAATACATAAATAATACATAATATTATTATAATAATTAACTAATTTGTTAAATATTTTTGTTTCAGGTAAGTAATTTATCATCAGGCCTATACATACTTAAGATACTCTGATTTCCAAAATCATGTTGGTGGTGGTAAGTTTATCAATGAATGATTTTATAATCAAATAATAGAAATTTAGGAAACATAAAATTTTACAATTCAATTTTGTGTTTAATTTTTGTATTTCAACAATCACAATGCGACGCAAGAAATGTAAATATGTGTTATAAGTCGGAGATATTTCTATCAAATAAAATAATAATTTTCATTATAATAAATTACGCAAGGGAAACCGTACAGAAGGTAAAGTGATTATGGTTATATTAGAATGTAATTGGAATATAATTGTACAATTCACATTTTCCACGTTTTCCACCATTTTGCAATATTTCACAGTATTATTATTCACAATGTTAAATTAAAAATTTTTTTTCACAGTATTTTACAATAATATTATTTTCAATATTAATTTAAAAATATATTTGAGAAATGTATAGTAGTTTAATAATGTTTTAAGTTTAATAATATTTTAAGTTCTTCTTTACAAATTATTTCACAGAGAGTCTTTAGTGTGGTATTTAGTATAAACTCGATATGTAGTACAAATCATTTATTTTCTTCTTTTTGGTAGCATAGGGTGATTTTCCTTCACTGCTACTTTTTCCTATTGCTGTAATGAGTCAATCTATTTTCTTACTGTCACTTTCTTTAATCCTCTGGCGACACGTATCGGCATGTTTCTTGCATTTGTACACTTTCACTTAGAGTTGAATTAAATTCTATAGCCTATTTCGTAAATCGTACTTTTAAACTTGTTTAGAAAAAATTATTAAACGTATGACGTGAATGAATTTTAGGAAGAAATTTATGAAATTTTCATAATAATAATATTGTTTATTGCTATCAAATTATTTTGTCCCCTTAAATTAAGTTATGTTTTAAATTTCCTTAAATGGCATTTCTCTAATTGTTAATATTCGCGTTCATTATTTAACAGTAAAAAGTAGAGCATTAGAAAAGAAGAAGAAATTCATCAAAATTAAATTAGAAATTTCATTGGAATTTTCAACAGATTAATTTTGGTATTTTACATTTACTTAATCTAAAAATTACTTAACATTGTTAGTGATAGGATAAAAAGAATTTTATTTTCATTTATTATTCGAACAAATCTTTTTATGGTAATTCTCATATTACTAAATATATTAAATATACTAACTATACTAAATATACTAACATATACTAAATATATTTATAAAAATACAAATTGAAAATTTTTTTTAGAAGTAAAAATATTTGCAAATGTACATAGAAACCTAGTAGTAATTTTTTAATAATAATTTTGTATAAAAATAATTTGTATTAAATTATTCTATTCTATAATTTTCAAAAATTCTATCAATAAAATATATGTAAAATATTTCTATTTTATAGTTTTATATTTCAAATATAACTATTTTAGTAATTTTTATAGTTATATAATTCTATAGTTTACAAAAATTCTATTAATAGAAAAATAAGACTAATAGTTGATTAAATTATTAAAAAATAATAGGATTTTTATGTATTTAAGTATTATTTCGAATCGAAACACTTCAAAATGGCAACAAACATATAAATCGTTTTATTTTACTCTGTCTGAATCAATTTTTATCTCCAATTCTTACACTCCATACATTGCCCCCATTTTTCGCTCGATCTACTTCTGTTATGTGGCTTGAAGTAAACAAGGCAATAATATTCCTCATCTTCTTCATCGCTATATTTGTTTGTGTTCTTTTTCTTCGGGTTATCCCCTTTATAAGAATTTTTATATTTTTAATTTCTAGTCACGTATCTCTCTTTACTTTTTTTTTCGCGTTTCTCTCCATATTCTACTCTAATCTTCTCCATCCTTCAAAAATATCAGTATATATGGTAAATTTTCTTTTCTTTTTACCTTTATTTCAATCTTCCCGTGGTGTAGCTTTATTTTATCCTAAATAAAATAGATTCCACCAACAGAGGTTCATTGTACCATTCCATTGATCCTCAATGTCCCAATATTCATAACCAAAGTTTTCAATTTTGGCTGAAAACTTGCAGTTATTTACAAAGAAGTTATTAAATTGAAAGAGAGAAATTTAATAATAACACATATAGCAAATTTATTATTATTTACATTTATTAACTACTTGTATTAGTTACTTGCTACTTTGTGTTAAATATTATTTATTAATCCTCATCTGAGAGTCCTGGGTTCTGAGCTCTGAGTTATTAGTCATTCGTTGTCAGATATTAGTGGACTGTCATTGGTTTTTAGGCAATAGTTATTTACTTGCTACTTCATGTTTGATATTACATATTTACCCTCATCTGGGAGTCCTCATTTCTGAGTTATTTATAATTAGTTATTCGTTGTCAGATATTAGTGGACTGTCATTGGTTTTTAAGTACTTAATAGTTACTTGCTACCTCATGCTAGATATTAATTATTATTATATTAGTCAGATATTAGTAATTTCTAAAAATTCATCAGTTTCCTCGTCAGTTACCTCTCTATTCCAGCCTGACCTATCTCCAAAAATCAGGCGTTACATCGGTCAACGAAGGATATAATCGAAATCAATCGCCTTTTTCGAGGGTATCGAACGCAGAACGCGCGAAACGCGGACAGAACATGCCAGAGGGTAGTTCAGTTTCGGCAGCAAGGAAAAGGTGGAACGTGATTCGCGCTGGCCAGGTTTCAATCGCGCGGTCAGAGGGTCCAGTGGAACAGAATGCAGCGAGAAAACCGGTTTTTCCCCGGACTTTCGCGACAGAAGCAATTTCCATCGGCAGAGAGACAGAGATAGAACTCGAGTTTTCGTTCCTCTCGCTTGAGCTTCCTCTTTCATGGCTAGCTCTGTCCAGCTCTCATCCACTGCTGAAGGAACATTATTTCCCCTCTCTTTTTGTCTCTCTGTGTCACTTCCTTTCGTTCTAGCGCCTTTTGCTCGTTCCTCTTGCCACGAAAGACTTAATTCGTCGGACGTCTTAATCAAAAGTTACGATTCGCTGTTTTGCCCGAAGTTAAACGTCATGCCGGAGTTACGGGACGGTGCTTATAAGAATGGATTTTAATTCGGCGAAAGTGAAAAGTAAATTTAATCTCTTGCTCTTGGTCGAAATAATATTGTTGGTTTAGGAATGAAACGCTGGGAGTTTCGTTTGAAATAATTCTTTCTTTTATTTTTATTTCTGTTATTTCTTGTTATCGAATCGGTCGAAAATGTTAGGCTCTTTGTACAAGGGCGAAACGTTAGTCATGTGATTTTTTTTCAGTCGGGATAACAAGAGGATCAAAACTAGGAGGCTCCGTTTAAAAAGAGATTTTTTGAAATTGTTCTATGTTATTGGTTAGTTTGATGTTTACAAAAGAAACATCGGAGGCGTGATATTTTTCAGTTTGCAACAATGAGTGGATAAATGTCTGGGTAATTTGTAGTACAAATTTTTATTTATTACTTTTTTTATTAGCGGATTGTTAAAACTTATCAGAATTTTTCAGAATAATTGTGTCAAGGAGAAATATTAGTTGCGTTATATTTGTTAGTTTGCAACAACGAGGGGATTGAGATTTAGGTAGTTTTAAATAAATAAATTTTGTTTTTTCTCTTTGTTATTAGTCGATTGTTAAAAAATTTTAGGATTTTTCAGGTTAATTGTTTAAAAAGGAAAAACGAAACGTTGGTTGTGTGCTATTTTTTAACTTGCAACAATGAAAGGATGAAGATCTGGTTAGCTTGTAGTATAAAATATTGTTTATTATTTTTTTATTAGTGGATTTTTAAAAGGATTTTTTTCAGAATAATTGTGTAAAGGAGAAACACCGGTAGCGTGATATTTTGTAGCTTGCATCAATGAAAGGATGAAGGTCTGGGTAGCTTTAAATGAATAAATTTTGTTTATTCTCTCTTTTCCTTTTATCAGTGGATTGTTAAAAAGTTTCAGGATTTTTGTGCAAAGGAGAAAAATCTATGGAGTGATTTTCAGCTTGGGATAACGAAGGGACTGAGACCAGTAGGGTTTTATTGTAAAAATTTTGGTTTTATTCTTTTTTATTATTAGATTGTTCGAAAATATCATTTTTTTACGAGAGTGACGTTAGTTGCATGATTTTTTAACTGGGAATGAGGTGAGAGCTCGTGTAAGTTTCCACGTGGAGCGTGCAAGAGCGCTGTTTCTTGTCACCGTTGGGGATGTAATGTACGGTTAGCATGAAAGAACTTTCTACGCTAATAGTTTTTTACTTTGTTGCTGGCCTTTTACATTTTTGGAGTTTCGTAACTAATGACACGTATATAAAGTTTTAGACAAGTAGTATGAGTTTCTGGCGCCATTATTTTTCTCTTTCTTTCGTCGTACAATGTGCTTGAGAAAATGTTTCGTTATGTATATGGTGCATTTGAAGTTCCGTTATTACGCGGACTCCGGAAATCTGTCACAACTCCGTTCGTACTTTTCTAGAGACTTCTAGCTGAAATTATTAACAAAATTTCTTCTTTTCTTTGTAAAATTGTCGTTGAATGTCACTAGGTTCCACTGGGTGTCACTGAGTATCACTGAGTGTTACTGGGAATCACTGGGGATCACTAGGGGTCATTGGGTGCCACTGGGGGTCATTGGGTGTAACTGGAAGTCATTGGACCTCACTAGATGTCGTTGGATGTCACTGGGTGCCACCGGGTGACATTGGAGATCATTGGGGGTCATTGGATGTCACTAGGAGTCATTAGATCTCACTAGACGTCGTTGAGTGTCACTGGGGATCACTGTGGGTCATTGGGTGTTGCTGGACGTCGTTGGGTGTCAGTACACGTCACTGGGGGTCGTCGGGTGTCACAGAGTGTCATTGGATGTCGTTGGCTGCCATCGAACGTCATTGGATGTCGTTAGGTATCATTAAATCACGTTAGCTGTTATTCTGCGTCATTGGCCATCGTTAGATACCATTAAGTATCATTGGATATCATTGAATGTTGAATAGGTGTCCTTTTAAATGCCATTGATTGCCAATGGTTGTCTTTGATAGGGTATCATTGAAGATCATTGAATATTGTCGGATGTCCTTTTAAATGCTATTAGGTGTCAATGATTGTTGCTCATAGGGTATCGCTGGATATTATTGGGTTTCATTGGGTTTCATTAGGCGTCATTGTATGTTGCTAAATATCGCCGTGTTATCATTAAATGTCTTTAATTGCTATTGATTATCATTATACGATGGTCGGAAATCCATATAACACACCCAATTGTAGATATATCATCATAAATGTGCTGTAATAGAACCTAGCTAAGATAATCGATGTGAATTTGGTAATATTCGCTGAAGTAGAGTAGTGAAGTTCAGTTCTACTATAAATCTAATCTATGGTTAAATATGGCGAATAGTTTTGCGCAAAATGGACGTAGTTAAAGCGTAATTCTATTGGCTGGATTATGGAGGTGCTGAAAGTAGTTGAAAACTACCAGCAAAGGGATAATATCATTGTAATAATTTTTTCTGACAGACATGACAGTCGTTTCATGATTTCGACCTAGAGACCACAATCTTATAACCATTGCGTGTCGGGATGCAACAATTATACCTGCTATGAACCACTATAACTGTATTCCAACACCTCAGAAGATCGCTCAAAAATTAAACGTTGAAATTTGTTTACGTTACTAATTTAGATAAACAAATTAAAGCTTTTCCTGATAATTAAGATTATCACCATTATACGATAAAAATTGTTTGGCCACTGATAAATAATTTATTTCAGAGATCACTTTGATTAACTCCGTACTTTAATGTAAATCGTTGCAATAATGCAACTCAAATGCATTAGTAAGTCATGAATGATAACGGTGAATTTTTTAGTGCTGTCTTATCAGAATTTAAGTAAAATTTAGTAAAATTTAAGTTTATTACTTTTTTCACTTGCCAAATCGATTAACTCTTCTAGTAACATAAAAATAGTAACATTACTAACGATTACCTTTTGGCCATTTTTTCTTATAAATTTTATCTACCGTTAGATGAAAGTTACATTTGTATTTATGCATTCTACAATATTTATTTCGATTTAAATTATAAAGGGAATTTTAGAAAACAATATACATTATTTCATTACATTTCTCCACTCTTTGTTTTATGGAGTTAATCAATTTGTACAGTGAACGGCTTATATAAGTGCTAATCTATTATACTTATCCCATTGCACAACCGACCAGGTTTTCGATACGAGTATTCCTTAAATTTTCCGGTAATTACTTCTACCTCATATTTTATTTACCCCACTCCTCGGATATTTACAAAGTAAATCGTTTCTGGCCCAATTACCGCCACGGACCAATCGACTTTCGTTAATGACCAGCTCCAGCGAACGGGATACTTGCAGCAAGAAAGGAATTAGAAAGATACGATCAGATTATGTAGACGAGGGAAAAAGAGGGTGGCGAAGAGGAAGATAGAGAGGGACAGAGGGAGAAAGTTAAGTAAGCCATGGCCTCCATTGTACTCCACGCGTTTTCGCCCACGAATCCCGTAAACTTTCGATATTATCTGCTTAAGAGGATTTTTTGTTAGAAGATGAAGAGCGAATTAAAGCGCAAGGAATCTTGGCTCGCGACGGGTAACAAACAGTTTCTTTTGCCTTCGATACATTTTTCCGGCGAGAAAAATTCGAATAAGGAGGAAAGCAAGTCCGCCATCCCGAAAATTAAATCCGTAATAACGAATTATGTGCTTCTTCGCGAGTTAGCTCAAGCTTTTCCTACCCCTGATCGCTTTCACCCCTAAGGCATGGCTATCGGTTGGAATTCCTCAGTCGATATCTTGCAAATCGCGTTTAACTACCGTTCCAAACTTTTCCTTGACACAAATACACTGTGCATCCTTTGAACACTGCGTTATTTTATACATCGTTGATTACCTGTAGCCGTGGGATGACCCAGGGCAGGAATGGCCGTTCATAGGCAACAGTAGGCGATTTCAACATGCAAATGCAACATAGTCGTGACTTATAGAAAGAAACAGTCGTGACTCCTTTGGCAACATAGTTGACGTTGTCAATTCGTATTTCGAGTCAGCTGTCGTGACACATTCTTGAGAAAAATAGTCGATCATATATGTAAAGTCTGCTACGCCTGGTCTAGGGTAAGTGGATTGAGTGGAACTCAATGGTTCCAGATATTCGTGAAAAGCACAGGAGGAATCGGGATTATTATTTAATTAGGAATGTTTAGCCGAAGTGGTGTCTGTGCATGGTTTTTTGGGGTATATTATGTAATTTACGAGAGGAGGGGGTTGAACAAATAATTTGAAAGAGCTGTGTGAAACTGATCGGAAATTGGACTCGTGTAGACTCGTATTCTCTTCATGTAATTAATTTTGTTGATTTTCTGAGCGTTTGTTTTTAATATAATTTATATATTTTTTAAACTTTTTCGTTTTTATGTTTTTTTTTTCATTTTACAAAATATTCCTCTCTTTGGAATTTTTTGTTATATTTGTTGCGTTATTTTTGCATTATGTTATTGTATTATAATAAAAGTGTAATAAGAATGTTATAATAGAGTATTAAAATATAATGTAAGTTTATTAATAAAATAGTATTTTAATAATAATACGATAAAATAAAATAAAATAATTTTATATATTATATAAATTAACACTTAACTAATTATAATAAAATAGTACGAAAATAATACGATAAAATAAAATAAAATGTTATATTTTATATAAATGAATACCTAATTAATTATAATAAAATAGTACGAAGATAATACGATAAAATAAAATAAAATGTTATATTTTATATAAATGAATACGTAGTTAATTATAATATAATAGCACGAAGATAATACGATAAAATAAAACAAAATAAAATAAAATAGGGTTATATATTATATAAATTTATACTTACTTAATTATAATACGATAATAAAATATAACGTAAATCCACTACTAAAATATTATGTAGATAATACGGAAAA
>NW_016912643.1:23933-29846 GCF_001483705.2 Eufriesea mexicana
GAGCGTTTGTTTTTAATATAATTTATATATTTTTTAAACTTTTTCGTTTTTATGTTTTTTTTTTCATTTTACAAAATATTCCTCTCTTTGGAATTTTTTGTTATATTTGTTGCGTTATTTTTGCATTATGTTATTGTATTATAATAAAAGTGTAATAAGAATGTTATAATAGAGTATTAAAATATAATGTAAGTTTATTAATAAAATAGTATTTTAATAATAATACGATAAAATAAAATAAAATAATTTTATATATTATATAAATTAACACTTAACTAATTATAATAAAATAGTACGAAAATAATACGATAAAATAAAATAAAATGTTATATTTTATATAAATGAATACCTAATTAATTATAATAAAATAGTACGAAGATAATACGATAAAATAAAATAAAATGTTATATTTTATATAAATGAATACGTAGTTAATTATAATATAATAGCACGAAGATAATACGATAAAATAAAACAAAATAAAATAAAATAGGGTTATATATTATATAAATTTATACTTACTTAATTATAATACGATAATAAAATATAACGTAAATCCACTACTAAAATATTATGTAGATAATACGGAAAAATAAAATAACGTTATATATTACATAAATTAATGTCTAATTTATATTCACTTATGATAAATACTACTCTCCAGAATTGTACTTCCTTTGTATGCAATAAACATAGCAATAAATCCTTTTTAATTGAGATTTACATTTAATTAAACAGTCAGTAGTTTAAAAGGAAGTTGTAATTCCTAATTATAAAAATTCATGACCAAGAAAATTAATCGAGGAAGTAGCTTTATTCCATGTATAATTGGAATAAAGAAAGTTTCATTACAACATATTTGTATTTTCGTTAAACGATTAATGTGCAAATATAATAAAATAAACGTAGCAGAGATTAAAACTTCTCGAATTCTAACGAACTCAAAATTATCATAGATTTCATCGTCATCTTTGAAAATTTAATTTAAAGAAATTTTTCTTCTCGTTAGTACGAAGTGAAGTATTTTTCTTCTCTATCCATGGCAAAAAAGCCTCGTAAAATCGCGATTAAAAATTGAAGTAACAATTACGAAATGTGTACGAAAGGAAAAGGAAAAGGAAAAACAAGTGGAAGTGTTGTTCCACTCATAGTACACATTAAGTCACCAAATTAAACCTGTAACTAAACGAGGCTGTTCAACTCGCATTACGAAAGTAAACGAATCCTTGATACTGTGAAAACGAAAATGTAATGATCGAAGATATTTTATTATGCTGATATTTAGATAAATAGAAAATTATTTTATTAATAAATATTGTGTGACGAATATTATTACTTATTACAATATTTTTGTATTTTTATTTTCTTCGACATTTTCCCTGTTTTTCAAATGTTTACTTTGTTTTTTACTTTAAAAACCACTGTTTGTACCGTTTTCTGGAATTTTTAATTAAAACGACACGAGATCCAACGTTCTCTGAATTCTTTGTTTTTTCTTTTTTGGTTTGTAATATGTTATTTTCGAAGGAATTTCCAATCAAAATGATAGACGACGCAGCGTTCTCTGTTATTTCCTATTTTTATTTTTCTCTCCCCTTTTGCTTTGCATTTCACCATTTTTGCCATTTCTGCCATTTCTGAGAGAAACTTTCAGTCAAAATTACACGTGATTCCAACGTTCTCTCTTATTTCTCATAATTTTTTTTATTTTTCTTTTTTCTCTTTTTTATCAATTTAATATTTGTTCCATTTTCGAAAGAAACGTCCAATGGAAATGATACAAGACTCGACATTTTCTGTTGATATAGATGAAACATAAACGTCCTTTCATTGGCTACTCCTGCAATCAACGAATCCATCAATTTCCGAGAAACGAAGTTATTGTAATTTTTTTTCAGCTGCAAAGAGTCGAATGAAACAGTTCGATCGGTGGATAATCCTGTTTTGCGTTTCATCGTGAAATGTAACAGCTACATTTTTCGATTTCGGGCAAAAGAGGCCCTTTAGTTGCCACGGGACAGGGATAAATCGGTTTTACCCGGCGCGGATCGGGAAAAATGGAAAATTGCACGGAATCTTCAGGCCGTGATTAAAAAATATTTCGAGCATAATTGAAATATTTTCTTAGCAGCCGTGCTGCACCGCCTGTTTCATTTTAATTTTTAGATTGAGCTTTCCGTGTATTTCAATTAAATTACGCGTTACAGGCCCTCGCACTTTTCACCACTTCCCAGTTTAATGTGTTCGCCCTTACTTTATGGAAATTAATTTTTGCAAATTTTTAATCTCCTTTTCCGGCCGGTAGTTAAAACACCAAGGTACATTTTTTTCTTTATATCGATCCAGCATAATAACGCGTTCTTGTTTCACCCTTTATGACTGTACCATAATTAATACGTTGAGCCCGGCACCGATATTGCTGCCCTTTCCGATGTTACGACATTAAATTCAACGTTATTCGAACGCAAGATAGCCAGAAATTTGACTAAAAAAGTCAAACCATATTTTTGTTTAGAGTATTTCAATAAACGGTATTTAAAATTACTACATTTATGTAGGATCGGATTTCGAGTGGGTTGACTTAATATAGTATCGTTGGCTTCTTAATAGAATAAAATAAGCTTATAAATAGAATGAAATTCGCTATGGGCACACTCTTTTGATCTTTCTTAACACGTTAAGTGCCCAGCCCGTTTTGCTTGCCATTCCGTTCAGGCCCAGACTTGGCCGTCAAGTGGGCTACCAGCGGCGGGCGAAGTGTTTATAAAATTTGGAGATACTGTACCAATTGTTATAACAGGAATTCCCAAATGTTAGGTCCAAAGATGGCGAAGAATTTAACACCAAAAGTTAGCACCTTTTGGTCCTAGTCTGGACCGGTCCCTGAAGACGGGCCAGGGCCAAACGGAAAGTCTAGCGCGAGTCCCTGGGGACCGGCGTGGCACTTAACGTGTTAAGGATATGCGCTGAGGCTACAATAAAATCACAAGAGAACAGTGCCACTCTTGAGAGAAATCACTGAAAGTATTAACCCTTTCATTCTTGTGTTATGAAGAGAGTAGCAAACGCCCTGTCCTGAATTAATTTAACAAATTATTTTATTATTATGAATATTTTATTACACTAAGAAAATACCACCCACGATACACGATTTTCGGGGCTGTGCATACAAACCATCTGTAGCATTATGCAAATTTTTTTGGTTACTGTTATATATTATATAATATATGTAGGATCTGGATTTTGGGTGGATTGACTTAAGATAGTATTGTTGGCTAGAATAAAATAAGCTTATAAATAGAATGACGGTGGCTGGCTATGAAACAAAAGAGATTCGCTATGGGTACGCTCTTCTGATCTTTCTCAAATTGACTCTTATAAACTAAATTTAGACTTTGACACACTGTCTTTGACTGAAAACTCTTAGACTTTGGACATTCTTCGACTGACTGATGGACTGTCTTAGGATACTCTTATTAACCATTACATACCCATGTTTCCTCTTCGACGATTCTCACATAGCTGTTTTATTCTGACACATTCTTTTAAATATTTTTGTAAACATCATTCATACTAGACTGCATTCGCACGATATTATTATTTATGTCATCATAAATGAGTTTCACTTGTTCAACCTTATCCGCATTCACACATATAAAACATATGTGTCGTTCCTATGTGCTTTGGTGAATACCACTCCATAGCAGTAATTTGAATTTTTAAATTTTATAGATATTCGATATTTCCTGAGTTTTTCGTTTATGTTTATGATAAGTGAATGAGTAAATATTAGTGATAAAATTGTTCATGTTATACGATAGAGCCAATTTTTGATCCAATATTTTAGCAGCGTCATTTATTCTGTGCTTGATGACTGTGTTTGATGACTGTCAACGTTCATTCTTGCAACACATAGGTGTCTCCTCTGAAAAGAGGTAGCTATAGTTGTCTGGAAAGGAATGTTATATTCTATTTTATTTTATTATTTCATGTGCAGTTATTCAGGTTATGGTATTCAAATAAATGGAGTCTGAGGATCGTCTCAAGCGTAAAGGGTTAAAGTTATCGTGGCGGGAAATAATTCACGTTTCCCTTAAAACGCTCCGAGATAGTATATCCCGAATGCGAAAGAATTCTATCCCTTTAATACTACATTTCTTCCACGACAAATTCAATAAAATGTAAAATCAGTTATCCACTCGTGGGAATAAGAAAGAATATATGATCCCTCTCGAGGAAATATTCGCGACCCCGATTACCTGAGACAAGATTGCTTTGGCATCCCGCCCCGTAGGTCAGGCAAACCTTTGTCCTATCTGTTCTCTTATCCTCTCTGTATTTTTCACGACAATTAATACTTCGATCGAACCAAACTAAAATTTAATGCAGAAAAATCTCTGGATACCATAATTCCGTTTTTGCAAGGAAAAATGTAGCAGATTACAAAGTTAACAAATTTTTGTTTCTTCGTTAATTTGTTTGCAAAATATACAATTTATGTATTTATTCGAAGAAAAATGAGGAAAAATAGATTTTACGCGGTGAATAATAATTATGCGATTTAATAGAATGCCAATAAGATCAATCGATGTTCACAGCTTTAAGACTTTCACAAGTACGGTTATAATACACGAGTAAACGAATGGGAGCATAAAAATTTACGTTAATAATATCGGGCAAACAAATGTCACACATAGTGAGAAGAAAATTGCAAGATTATATCGGTAAAATTAAAAAAAAAAAGAGAATAATTTAACGATGTATATGATATTTATAGTACATTTGTTGGAGATATGGGCCGTGGTGGCGCTAGTGAATTAAATGGAATACGGTCTTCAAAGTCGATTTTCTCGATATTAGGTTAGGTTAAATACAGAAAATACAACATTAATTTCGAGCGAATTTATCCATTCCTTTACTTAGGCTTCGTTACTCACGCTGCAATTCCTTAGGGGGAATGAAATTGTGATGCACCAAAGGAGGTGTTACGGTTCCAGACGCCATAAAGCGTCTTCAGCGATAGGCTAGTTAGCCAGTTGAGCCATTGTTAACGTTACAGCGTTCCACGGTGTAACTTCTTTTTATCGCGGTGGATTTATCGCGGCAGCATTGCAAAGACAATGGCGTTGTTCTTGCGCCGGTATTGTCCTCGGTAGGGGCGGTTCATCGGTGTTTTACGGTGCGCGATAAATTTCACTTTCCCCGAAGATTGATACCGCCTAGTATCTTGCGAGAAAGTTTTATAGGCTTCGACGTTGGTTAATCAATTCTTCCTTCCTTGTGCGAGCCTGAATGCGACTCGACTCGCACAGTCGGGTTACATCCAGCAGAATTGCTGGCCGTTCGTGCGCGCCAGGGGTGGCATTTGTACCAACCAAATTAAGCATCGCCAGCCGCGCCTCTCTGTCTCTCTGTCTGTCTGTCTGTCTCTCTCTCTCTCTCTCTCTCTCTGTCTCTGTCCCTCTACGTCTCTCCCTGTCACTATCTCTGTCTGTCTATCTGTCTGTCTGTCTCCCTCTATTATTTACATATCCCCCTCTCTTATTTACATCTCCCCCTCTCTTTTATTTACACCTCTCTCTGTTCTATTTATATCTCCTCCCTCTCTTATTTACATCTTTCTCTCTCTTTTTTTATTTACATTTCACTCTTTCTTTTGTTTATATCTCTCTCTTTCCTTTATTTACATTTGCCCCTTCTATTATTTACATATCCCCCCGGTCATATTTACATTCCCCATGTTTTATTTACACATCCCCGTCTCTTATGTACATCTCCTCCCACCCCCCTCCCTTAATTACACCTTCATCTTTCTCATTTATATCTCCTGCCGCTCCTCATTTTATTATTTAATAATAATAAAATATTTATTATATTATATAATAATATAATATAATTCTCTCCCTCCCCCTT